>NC_139218.1:24252116-24360038 GCF_055691185.1 Crinia signifera
TGAAAAAAAAAAAAAAAGCAACATTGTTTTGCTATTCCATCGATGGAGGGAAACCATCTACAGTAGTTCTCTCCCATCGATGGCAAAAGTATACGACATCGGCCATGAACCATCGATGATTTCGAATCATCGATGGCCATCCCTACCCAGGAGAGATGGAGGGGGAAGGGGGGTCAGACCAGGACCCTCCAGCTAGCCCGGGTAATTACTAACTGCCCCCCCCCCCCTCTTGGCGGCCCTGGTGCTAGTTGATCGTTGCTTAATAGTTGTACATCATATATTTTACTGTTCCTCAAGTTCATTGCTTAGTTTTATGCCAATCTGAGGAACTGAGTCATTTCATATCAATGGGAATAGTTTATTCAAGGTTACGTACTCCGGCAGGGTTTGCAGTTTGTGTCCTCAGTGGTAGATAAGAGTGTACAAAAAGACGTCAATATCAAACAACGAAACGAGGTACAAGACAAGGTCGTTGATAGCAGTATTTATGGGACATTATTTCCATGTCATTATTTGCGCTGTCCTACGTATTACGTCTACCAGCATACCAGTAAGGACGGCACAGGCGTGTTAGTGCCATGGCAGTGGCAGGGTACTGACGAGAATCCTGATTAATGTCCGAATTCTGCTTTAACAGAATAGAAACATATTTATAGTGGCCCAGAAGTAATGGAATTCTGCCTGAGATTAAGATCATGGTATACTAGTTAAAAACCCTACAAAATCCCAGCATGCGTGATTAGCACTGACCCCACTGCCGCTGGCAGCAGTGCGGTGTGTAGCCGATAGGCTACAATGGCCTACCGCCACCTCAGAATGGCGGTAGCCTGCTGCCCGATGTTGATATATTGGCCAGCTTAGAATCCCCATAGAAACCTATGGGGGAGGCAGCCGGCGTGGGTGCAGGAGGGAATCACATTGGGGCATACTTAATATTTGCGGCTAACCCCCGAAAAGATTTAGCCACAAATATAGAATGATAAATGGGCCCCCAAAGCCGGCCATACATCTACAGATTTATTGTCAGATCGGGCTGGTAGGAACAAAATCCTGGTAATGGATGAGAGTAAATGACAGTTGACCATTTGCTATGAAATGCTGGAAAACTGACAAACTGTCATTCAGATATTGCCAGGGTTTTGTTCCCACCAGCCCAATCTGACAATCGATCTGTAGATGTATGGCCAGCTTAAGACTTATGGCCTCCCATGTAGTTGTTTTGGACTCATTTGCAAATAAGACACTTTGTTCGCACAGGTCCAAAATCAGGCCCCCGTCCCCAATGGTGGGGGACAGCGCATGTGCAGTCCCCCTGTAGCGAGTGCCTTCTGTATAAAAGTCATACGCCGGGGCGCTCGCTGCCTGCCTTAGAGGCAGAGGGCGTTTTAGGGTGGGCACCCGGCGTTTTATGGGCATGCCCACAAAAAAGGTGGCCACACCCATAGAAATGCCGGGCAGACCCCTGCGAACGCAGTGTGCCCCAGCCATGCTTGGGGCGGGCAGATGATGTCACATGACCTCAGCGCCCGCACTCAATTTGCCGAAGACGGTTTGTCTGAAAAGTAAAGGTTATGGATGAGTGACAGTTGGTCAGTTTTCCCAGCATTTTCAAGCAAATGGTCAACTGTCATTTGCTCTCATCCATAACCAGGGTTTTGTTCCAACCAGACAGATCTGCAGATAAATCTGCGTGTGTATGGCCACCTTAAGTCCTGGCTTCGGGTGGCGGGTTGGCGTACATTCGCCGGGGCCTGAAAGTCGGCAGGACGACATGAGCATTAGGTCGGCAATTGGAAGGTCAACGTGGTTTTTCACATTTTTTCCGCATCTATGTCGACGTAAGACACCGTATAAGTGTATTGCGTCCCCCTCATATGTCTCGCTGCACTCGCACATCATTCTATTCTCCCTCCACACCATAGTGGATGGTAGGGTATGAAATAACACCTGTTTTTGGAGAAAAAAAATGTGAAAAACTCATGTCAACCTTTCCATTATCAAAATAATGCCAGTCTAACTATTTCATGTGTCATCATAATAAGCCCTGTTGACCTCTATCGTGTCCACCCCTCCTTGTCTTTCTTCACTTTCCCGCCCGTTTTTTCTCTAATATAGAATATTTTATTGTTTTATAAAATTTATTTCAGAACCAAACGTATTGTTGTAATCAATATTCTACATAAACGTGTTCATATTATCTTTCATTGCTAATAAAAAAAAAAAAAACCAGATTGCATGGGAAAAAATGACAGCTTCTGCAAAGTGAGAACTTTGAGCTGTGATAGTTTTACTTTCACTTTAAGCTGTGACAGTTTTTAGCCCACAAACTCTCCACTCCAACCCCCTGTCCCTATCTGCTCCTACCTCCAACCTCTGCCTTCACAGCTCACTCTCTCCATATCCAGCAAGTATAACAGATCAATCAATCATGTCCCTGCTGTTAAAATGGCGCGCTCTGCACCTCGTCCCTATGGCAACAGGCGGCCCCACCCCCAGCATGTTCGCGCGCTGTCACTTTAAGAAGTGACAGCGCACTTAGCAAATCAGCGGTCAGCGCGCCAAGAGTTAACCTCTCAGCGCGCTGCTTACTGCGTAGTGTCTGTCCCCACCCCAGCGCTGTGCACTGCAGCAGTGCAGTGTCCGTTACCTCAGAGGTGAAAGTGTGCTCCGCGCTGGTAGACTCTAGAGCGTGTGTCTTCCAGTATGTCCGAGTAGCCACCTTTACTCCAGAGCCCCCCCCCCCCCCCCCCACCGCTGTGAGGGGAGAGCCCGCGCTAAAGAACAGGACCGTGCTATTACTGTGCCGACCTAGCCGCGTCCTGAGTCCCCCGCCGTTGTCAGTCACCGCCGGAGGCCCGGAGCCTGCATAGACAGACCTCAATACTGCCACCTGCTGTCGATTGCATAGAGCTGCAGGAGCAGATAAGTAAAAGCACCATTACATCTGCTGAATATACTGCATACCTGTCGTACACCTGCCTGTTATACAGCGTATCTGTTTATCCTGCGTACTGTACCAAGTTAACCCTTTCAGTACCACTGTACGTTGTGTGCGTACCATTGAAAATAAACCACAACTCCTGCTTAAGTTTCTAAAGTGTGTCGGCTAACCACCACGCTAGCACCATCACCAGATACTCCGCCAACAAAAACTGCTTTCAATTTCTGTAATGACGTCTTTTAGCACACAAAGGGCAGAGGCACTAAGCTTCAAAAGTGATAAAACGGAGAGTGGTAAACAGCCAGCCAATCAGCTCCTGCCTGCCATGTCACAGACTGTGTGTTTGAAAAATGTCAGGCAGGAGCTGATTGGCTGGCTGTTTACCACTCTCCATTTTATCACTTTTGAAGCTTAGTGCATTCTGGCCCAAAGGGAATTAATTTGGTCTGTCAAGTGTCCTCTAGTAGTCAGTGGTGGTACGCCATCATAGGCAGGTATTCAATGACGTTTCTCGTTATGTGCAGCGAATCCTGTTTAGGACAATCGCAGGGTTCCGGAGGGCTCTCACTCTGACCGCGATTTTTAACCCCTGCAGCAGGCAGGGAGATGGAAGCCTGTTGGGGAGAAGGAGGGCTCCCGGGGACACAGGCAGCACAGGGCTGCCCCCCCCCCCCCCCCCCCCCGGAGAGCTGGCAGGGGACGCGGTGGAGGGAGCCGCTGCGCTGGTCCCACTCATGCATATGTAATGAGCGGGACCAGTGTGCCGTGAATATCTAATGAGCGGCTCCCCCCCCCCCCTGCTGGCGAATGTGTAAAAATAGCATGCCCCTTCACAAATAAAATTACTGATATTTTGACACACAAAAACCCTTTATTTTAAAAGAACACATTCCAGTTCCCCTTAAAAAGATGTTGAATGCAAAACGGTGAATCATGGCGAAAATCATGCTGAAAGCAGTTCTCCATCCTAGCATTGAATTACACTCTTGGCGAATCACAGTGAAAACCCATTGAAATACACCAGTGACTTGCAGCAAGCATGAAACGGAGAACTGGCTGGCATTCTCTGTTCGCATTCGGAAAACAGTGAACACTGAATAGGGTTTCAGTAAAAAAGATTCACCGCAGGGAGTGAAAACAGCCCGATTTGCAGAAAAAACTGTGAATTGGGAGCATTGAATACTGCCCATAGAGGTGATGAGTAGTTAGCCTTTTTATATAGATCAGGGTTGCCTACCCTCCCGGAATGGGTCACCCTCCCCCCCCCCCCCCCCCCCCGGAAAGGTGGCCAACCCTCCCGGATTCCTGGGAAACACGCTCCCCCCCCCCCCCCCCCTGATTGCGGCGTTTAAATTACCTTATGTCTGAGATCTCCAGGGAGGGGGTGGGGCTAAAGCTTCATAATCGCGTAATTTATCCCCGCCCCCCTCCACGGAGATAGGCAAATGGAGTAACTTTCCTGCATGGGGGCGGGGCTTAATGATGTCACGTTTAAGCCCCACCCCCGAACTCGTGCTGAAAGTCTCCTCTCCGGGCTTCTCCGGATAGATAGATACCCATCACCATATACCTGCCAGAATCTGTTTTCCAGAATTGTCTGCTATTGTAGTGTTCTCAACACTTGTGTCGTACCTAGAGGTGGCAACAAATGTCCTCACAGGGATACAGCCTCTATTATGCTTAGATTATAGGATAATGCTAGTGTGGTCTGTATTTCAGTCTCTCGTCCTGATAGAAAAATCCATTTAATAAGAAATATAAAAATGATTAACGATGATATGAGGACATACATTTTACCAATTGTTTTGGTTTCAACATAATCATTATGTCTGGCCATGATGTCCAATATGACGTGAATTGGAGTTTGGTGACAACCACAAAGTGGAAGTTTGAAGGCTCATCTTGCAGATATTCAGTCAGTTATTTCCAGGGCAGGTGCCGTCCCCACATTTATGGTGACATGGGAGCATTATATGACTTGGCACCCGGGTTCTCTAGTACCGTTCCCTGGCTCTTCCGATCAGGGAAGTCATTGGCAATGTATTTGCTGTAGGGATCTTGGTCATCCAGGTGTTTATGTCTCTTTGACCGGGTGGTGCTGACCAGAATGGCTACAATGATGAAGGAGAACATCCCAATCATGACCATCAGATAACAGGATGACGTAGTCAAAGTTCTCCGCGTTCATCGTGTCCTGTAGTTCGTTGTTTTCCATCGTGACGTTGTTGCGCCAGCTGTTCATGTAATTTTCGAAGATTTTCTTAAAGGCATTTTCCAACGTCTTTGTGAAGTTCCCTGGTTTGTACATGATTGTTGGTTCTGGTGGGGAAACCAGGAAATGTTGTAATCGAATAGTACTGTATGTAATACCCCTTTCAGACAGAAAAAAAGACCCGGGAATTTCCTGCTCTTGCCGTGTCGACCCGGGTTTTTCTCTGTCTGAAAGGGTCAACACGGGTCTAAAGTTCCAGGACTTCGACCCAGGTATTTACCTGGGTTTTTCCTGGGTCTGTATCCAAAAACCCGGGTCGCCGGCTGTCTGAAAAGGAAACGACCCGGGTTTTTGGGATTATTACACATTGTTAGGCACTGATTGGCTCTCCTGGTGGGGTGCTGGCTGATTGGTTGTGAGGATAGGCTTCTCTGATTGGCTGGGGAGGGCATGGCAATGGAGCTGGCCTCTGAGTTCATTAGGGAGCTGAAAAAGGATAGCATGGCCCACTGTAGAAGCAAGAGGTGAGAGCTGCTGGCAGTGAGAGGGGAGGAGGATATCGGCAAACAGATGACTGGGACAGTCAAAGATGCAACAGTGTACTCAAACATTGCAAATATACTGACAGCCATGTGAGGTAACATGTACCTTCCAGTATATAAAAACAATAAAACTTGTTTACAACATATCCTTGTGTCATGCCATGGTTAATGCAATGCAGTGAGCAGTCACCACCCACTTTGATGACCGCATCTCTGTGTGCCTTTAAACTGTCCTATTCTTATGACACACAGAGTTTTGCAGGAAAAATCCGGCTTCTGTGTGAAAGGGGTCGACACGGGAAATACCCGGGTTTTGCTCCTGTGTGAAAGGGGTCAGCCCCTTGCTGCCCAGTTGTACCCAGGTTTTTGTATCCGGGAAATACCTGGGTTTTTGGGATTTTTCTGTCTGAAAGGGGTATAAACCTTCATCGTTTCAATGTTCTCTATGGGGGTATTTAATGTTGGTTCACGGCTTTCATGCTGGCCCAACAGCCGTGACCCTGTCCCGTTCTCGGTCTGCTCGAGCGAGAATTTGCGGTCGGGATTCAATGTCCCGCCTGCGGTAGTATACAGGCAGTGTGATATTAGGCTGGGAGTTAGATTTGGGTGGGGTGTGTTTAAACTGAAATCTAAATTGCAGTGTAAGAAAAAAGCAGCCAGTATTTAACTTGCACAGAAACAAAATATCTCCCCCTGTGTAGTGTAGGTGGGTAGTGGGCAGGAAGGGCTATGTAGTGTAGGTGGGTAATGGGTAGGAAGGGCTATGTTGTTCGTGTGCAGGAAGGGCTATGTTGTGTAGGTGGGTAGTGTGCAGTTAAGGCTATGTAATATAGGTGGGCAGTGTGCAGGTAGGGCTATGTAGTGTAGGTGGGCAGTGTACAGGTAGGGCTATGTTGTGTAGGTGGGTAGCATGCAGGTAGGGCTATGTAGTGTAGGTGGGCAGTGTGCAGATAGGGCCATGTAGTGTAGGTGTGGGCAGTGTACAGGTAGGGCTATGTTGTGTAGGTGGGTAGCATGCAGGTAGGGCTATGTAGTGTAGGTGGGTAATGTGCCGGTAGGGCCTATGTAGTGTAGGTGGGTAGCATGCAGGTAGGGCTATGTAGTGTAGGTGGGTAGTGTGCAGGTAGGGCTATGTAGTGTAGGTGGGTAATGTGCAGGTAGGGCTATGTAGTGTAGGTGGGTAGCATGCAGATAGGGCTATGTAGTGTAGGTGGGTAATGTGCAGGTAGGGCTATGTAGTGTAGGTGGGTAATGTGCAGGTAGGGCTATGTAGTGTAGGTGGGTAGCATGCAGATAGGGCTATGTAGTGTAGGTGGGTAATGTGCAGGTAGTGCTATGTAGTGTAGGTGGGTAATGTGCAGGTAGGGCTATGTAGTGTAGGTGGGTAATGTGCAGGTAGGGCTATGTAGTGTAGGTGGGTAGCATGCAGATAGGGCTATGTAGTGTAGGTGGGCAGTGTGCTAGGTAGGGCTATGTAGTGTAGGTGGGCAGTGTACAGGTAGGGCTATGTTGTGTAGGTGGGTAGCATGCAGATATGGCTATGTAGTGTAGGTGGGTAATGTGCAGGTATGGCTATGTAGTGTAGGTGGGTAGCATGCAGATAGGGCTATGTAGTGTAGGTGGGTAATGTGCAGGTAGGGCTATGTAGTGTAGGTGGGTAGCATGCAGGTAGGGCTATGTAGTGTAGGTGGGCAGTGTGCAGGTAGGGCTATGTAGTATAGGTGGGTAATGTGCAGGAAGAGCAATATAGTGTAGGTGGGCAGTGTACAGGTAAGGCTATGTAGTGTAAGTGGGTAGCATGCAGGTAGGGCTATGTAGGTGGGTAGTGAACACTTACTGTATAAAGTTGCAATGAATTCCTCTCTCCTGATCATTCCATACTTCCACCAGTCACATGTAGCACTCCGCTATATATACCCCAGCTTTATCTTATCTACAACATTAGCCCAAATATTAGCATAAGACACAAATATTAATTGTCCAGAAACTTTTCATCCTGACCATGTGATATAGAAGTCATGACCTTGAGGCTTTTAAATTGCTTGTGTGTGTGTGTGTGTGTATGTATGTATGAATTGTATGTATGTGTATATATATATATATATATGTGTGTGTATATAAACATTGTATAGATCGACACTGCTGCTGAAAGTTGTAATGGTCCGTGGTGCCTTCCAGATAGTGTGGCCATTCCCGGGATCGGGATCCCGGGATTTGGCCTAAAAAAGTCCGGGATTTCAATCTGGGGATTGGAGAATCCAATCCCGGGATTTCGGGATTAGACTGCGCATGCGCAGTCTAATGCCGGGCAGCGTCTGAGCACTCGCTCAGACGCTGCCGGCTGTTCCGGTAACCTGACCCGTCGTGCGGCCTGCGTAGCGTGACAGTAGAGGTCACGCTGCGCAGGCCACACGTCACCAGTGACCGCCTACCCGCCTCTTCTCCGCCGCCCGCCTGCCTGCCTCCGCCCGCCTGCTGTCTTCTATGGAGGTGCACCGTGCACCTCCAAACCCACTCCCGGCCGCCTGCCCGCACCCTAATGTAAGTAGATGTGCGGGTCGGCCGGGGTGGGTCCTATGCTAAAAATGTTTTTTTTTTTTTGGTGGGGATGCCAATCCCGGGATTGAGCATTTTTCGATCCCGGGATTGAAAAAATGCCCCGGGATTGGCATCCCTACTTCCAGAGAAGTTGCAATATGCACAATGTCCTATTGTGGCTGGCGAATCAGCTCCAATAAGCAGGCGGCACTCCAACGGCAGAAAGTTACAAAAGTGCAATTTTTTATTTCCAAATAGCCATTGCCTACGTTTCAAGACCAAAGTCTTTTCATCAGGGCGTGTAGCTTGAAACACAAAAAGTGCAGTGCAGAAGCACTTTTTGTGTTTCCAGCTACACACCCTGATGAAAAGACTTCGGTCTTGAAACGTAGGCAATGGCTATTTGAAAATAAAAAATTGCACTTTTGTAACTTTCTGCCGTTGGAGTGCCGTCTGCTTATTGGAGCTGATTCGCCCGCCACAATAGGACATTGTGCATGTGTGTGTTATATATATATATCTTGATAAAGGGATTTACCTCCCGAAACGTTGATACCACTCCTTGGAGTCGTCTGGCATTATTTTGCTTATTTGATACAAGTCTTCTGAGTGCCGCCTTTGAAACCCACATTATTTATCCCTGTGATCAGGGACAGAGGGCAACTGGAGCAGTCGTTCAGACTAGACTACGCTAGTGCCGGTTCCTGCACTTCATATATATATATATATATATATATATACACTTTTTCCGTTCAGCCCGGCACTCGTTCATATAAACAGCCACCCTGAGTGCCCTGTGGGAAGATTTGTAGTCCTTAACCGCAATACAGGCAGCGGCACTCCAAGGATTTAAAATAGTGCTTTAATTGTGCTCCGACGTTTCGGGGTGGCGTGACCCCGGGGTGGTCTGACTGTTATTTTATGCCTTGAAAATGGGGTCACGCCACCCCGAAACATTGGAGCACAATCAAAGCACTTTTTTTAAATTCCTTGGAGTGCCGCTGCTGTATTGCTGTTAAGGACAATATGGCAAAAAGTTCAAAAGTTCCGGTGCCAGGCACATAATAGGATAATAGAAAGCACTTACCCCCTCTTGGAAGGATTAGAACCGCACACGGATAGAGGTGAAGAAAAAACGTGGTTTAATGCAAGTACTTAATTGCACAAAGTGACAGCTGCAGACAGCTGCAGACCTGACAGCTGTTTCAACTGCATGCAAGCAATTTTCACACCTCTGATTGCATGCAGTTGAAACAGCTGTCAGGTCTGCAGCTGTCACTTTGTGTAATTATGTACAAAGTGACAGTTCTTTCTTCACCTTCATCCGTGTGCCGGTTCTAAGCCTTCCAAGATTTTTACTGTACTTCTGGGTTATACAAGTGAGATTAATGGCTATTATTTAAAAAAAAACAGCCAGTTAAAATTTTATCCATACTAAGGTCAATAGATTATGCCTTCACCCCTTATAAATTAGGACCATATTCTCATCCCCTCATTAGGTATATCCCCCCCCCCCCCCCCCAGTCATACATGAATAGACACTGCTGAGCATCCCCCCACTGCGCTGAAAACAGGGTGTGGCTTCACAGCAGCGAGGCCACGCCCCCAAAATTTTGCGGACCTGCACTCAGATGTTGGGAGGTATGCCATTGGGCTTAATGGGCAGTTGGCCAGTGGCCCAAGGATTATAGGGGCCCCAATGGGGAAGACGGCACTGCCCTGGGGAGCGTCTGTAGGTGGAGGGGATATGGGCAGCGGCGTAGTAGTGCTATTTGGACGGACGCTCAGCCAATCATAGTCTGCCCAGTATTTTAAAAATCAGCAGCGTTTCCCACCAGGCAAATAGCTCTACAAGCTCCCAGCCGCAGCTGCGGGCCCGGGCAGTGGCTTCCAGGCAGCGGGGACCTGGGGAGCCAGTCTTTTAAAAAATCAGCAGCGCTTCCCGCCCACCGGCAAATAGCGCTACATCAAGCTCCCAGCCCCACGCTGCCAGGCTCGCCGCCGTTGTTGCTGCACATAGGTGGGTGGAGGGGGGTTGTGAGGGGGGGGGGGGGGGGCCTCAAATTATTTTGCCCAGGGGCCCACTCAACTTTTAAGATGCCCTGCATGATGCAACACAGGGTGGCAGTCCGTGACAGGAAGAGGGTGACAGGGGCAGCAGTGGCCCCCTTAGTCAACTGCACCTTTTGTACCAACGGTAGTTCTGCGTCGGCTCGACCAATCGCCTGTGCTGCAGGACAGGTGGGAGCTTATTGAATATTGATACATCTGGCCCGTACACACTGCTTTCACCCCTGACCCCCCCCCCCCCCCCCTTGTTCAAATATTCTTGTAATCCAGGATTAATAACTTTTTATTTCAGTTTTTTACATATACAGTATAATTGTTGACTTTGACAGGGCACAATGCCTATCCCGGACCACTCCCATCTGCTACCATATGCAATATGCATTCTAGACTATTATACACGGGTTTTCTTTCATAGCAACCTAAATAAGCACACAGTCTGAGTTACTCTCCCAATCTGTTTTCATGTATCAGGCAAGTGGTACTTTGGAAAAAGACTGGGACCGTGACCCCAGATTCCATCATATTGCAGGTATTAATATACTGTTCTTCCAAGGCATCATGAGACCGGGATTTGACTGCAGTCACCAAAACCGCAATGATTAAGAAGGAAAATATGGCTATAAAAACCATAATGAATGTGACGGCTCCAACAACATCATCCTGGCCCCAGCTCCCCTGCGTCCTCTCATCTCTGTGGGTTGAGTTTTGGCGGGCCTCATCAAAGACGGTGAGCAGTGATTTAACAGCGCCCTCCAGTGGTGATATCACATTGACGGCTTCTGGCATGCCAGAGGCTGGCTTTCCGAAATGTGAAAACACAAATGTTAGTCATCAAACAAGATATAGTACCCCTTATACATGGCAGCTGCAAATGGCCAATGTCCCAAAAGGTGTCTGATCATCCCTCAGCAAAACATGAATAAAGTTAGAAACTAGGGGGTAAAGCTTCTAAAAATGAAAAATAGAGGTGTGTTCCATAGCAACCAATAAGATTCTATCCATCCTTTTATAGCATGCAAAAGGAAAATGATAGAATATGGTTGCTATAGGCAACACCCACGCTGTTCATTTTTTAGAAACTTTAGAAAATGTACCTCAAAATTAAGCAATTATAAAAATTGAGGGCATACAAGATACGGTTAACAAAAAAACTTTGATGAAAGTGTAGCCACTTGACACACAAGGTAAAGGGAGCCATTTTGTTGTGCATATAGCTGTAGCATATCAATGCACCAGTGACATCTCACAAAATGGCTGCTAGGTTTGTTTGTTGGTGACAAACACATTATTAAATATATCCTGGGTATTGGTGGTCCAGATTTGAGAGGCTACTGTCACAATTAGGACTGCTTTTGACCCAATCTACCAGGCTGACAGATTGTATGTGCCATTCTCCAATTCTCTGCTTTGAATGGGCACCTCGCAGTAGCAAAAATGTGGGAACAGGAAAGGCCTAAGGGACAGGCTGGTGCTTTTTAGTGCTAGGTTTGCCCCTGTGATACAGATATGTCCTCTCTATGACATGACCACACACCCCTGTTCTGATACTATTATTTAGAAATTGACTGTGACATCATGTATACTAGCAGTGGCGGCTCAAGAGGGGGAGGTGCAGCACATTTTAGAATTCAAATAGAGAAGCCACACCCACTGCCACCAACAGCCATACCAAATTGACTTACCAGCAGTGGGTGTGGCTTCCATATTGAATTTTGAACTGTGCTGCAGCTCCTCCTCTGGAGCCTCCCCTTGCTCGTGAACTATGGTGATTCATAAAATGAACTATTGCAATTTTATGGGGCATAATATTAATAACTATCTAGATGCTTTGGGACAGGGGCCCCTTCAACATGTTGTTATGGAGCCCATCAAGTTCTGGTTGCGCCCATGGCTGTGTGCACACAGATTTCGGGACAGGTGTTGGTGCAGGGGACAAGGGGTGGTATGTATCAAACTGTAAATTACAGTAAAGGTGCCCATACACAGGTCCAATTTGGGATGATTTTAGCCAATTCCGATGGATCGTGATGATATTTTGGGTGAAATTAAACCAAATTCATGTTTGACATATTATATAGTATATTGCCCTGCACAACTTTGCACCTACTACATGTTAATGTACTGTGCCTCCTTATATCAAGTCAACATCTTTATATATATCTAGTGTCCGTGAGTCTCCGAAACACTGCCATCTGCTGGCAGAAAGTGAAACTACATCTCTTTCTCACACATGCAAACACAGAAGGTAGCAGACTAGCTTTCAAAGCCTTTGCTTCAAGCGGGCTGACTAGTTGGTGTATATATATATATATATATATATATATCCCATGAGTGCTTATCCTCATGGTTAATAGGTACATACTGTATTCACTTTCACCGTTTCATGTCACCCCGTTAATACTGATAGCTGCTTAAATGACCTTGAATCTGTGAGTGACCTTGAAGATGCATAGGAAGCAACAGTGACATCTAAAGACATTTCTCTCATTAAGGAGAAGTACCATGTATTTTGTAAGATCATGTACGTATGACATAACAAAATAATACAATTATCTTTCATTTACCACCATATTAGATGCCCCATTTCCATACGTCTATAAACTAATGCTACCATTCTTTCTAGTCACTTACCCTGTATTGGGCGCAGTGAGGTGCGATCTCTCTGCCTGCTGCTGGCTGCGATAATGCAGGCATCTCAATAGCACTGACATGCCTGGGTATAAGGAAATTTCCCGGATTACGTTTGATCCTCACATCACGGGACTAATCCCACTCTATGCTATTTTAATAAAATGCTGTAACATAGCACCGGCCTGAGAGCACTACAAGTACATACATTAAAATCAGACAACACATGATCTGCAGATTGCACAGGGCATTATTACGGAATGATGGAGAAACTCTTAAGACTGTAGCACAGTTTCCTATCCTCCCAGAATGGCCAGGAGGGTCCCGGAAATCGGGTCCCCTGCTGGCCCCACAGAAAGGGGTTTAAGCTTTCCGGAATGCTGTACATCTCCCGCGACCCCTCATCGTCGGCGGGGGTTCCCTTTCCATGCCTTCAGTGGCCCCGCCCCCCTGCCTCAAGGAAGTGGCTTCCCTTTCTTCTGGAGAGGGAAGCCAGAAAGTAGCCAACCCTGGACTGTAGTGACAATGGAGGGTATTCAGACCTGATCGCACGTTTGTGAATGCGCAAACATAGACTGCAATGCATCGTGAGAACAGCGGAGAAAATCACAGGCACAAACCTCCCTGCAGTTGAGGACATCTACCATGCCAGGGTGCTGAAACGAGCAGGCAAGGGGCGGGATGTTATAACATCCGCGGCCCCCCTTCGCCGGACATCGCATTTTTAATAACGGCATATGCTGTAACATATGCCGTTATTAACGCAAGGGACAGCTCTTGCGGTAAGAGCTGTCCCTTGCGATGCGGTGCCGGTGCTGGACTTCCGGGTCTGTGACCCGGGAGTCCATCTGCGCATGCGCAGACCCCGGCGCCGGCCGCAGGGCACGCTGGGAGGGATCCGTGACGGATCCCTCAAACAGCGCTGCGGTAAGAAGCCCATAGGCTTCTGCAGGGATTCGCCAGCTTTTGCTGGCGATTCCCTCCGCAGCGCTGACACTGCGGAGGCACAATATAGCATATAGAGATGCGGTAGAAACCCCGAAAACGGGGTTTTTACCGCATCTCTGCTATATAGAATCTCGCCCGCGATCATTGAGGATGCGTCCCACCACCGCGAATAACCTGTTCAGGAGTCTACTGTCTGGTTCAGTTTAAAGCCTACGAGGACCACTAGGCACAGGAACAGTTTTCCCCCCAGGCAGCAATCCTAGTTAATACCTCATTAGTCAATTCCTCGCTAGTCAAATACCCCCCCCCCCCCCCCCCCCCCCCCCCCGACCACACAGACATCTAATTTTAAGTGCTACATCCCTGTTTCGTGGTGATGTATTGTACTATATGTATTGTTCTATTTGTCACAATGAGCGGTAGTTATCGGAAACAAATTCCTGTGTATTATGCATGTTGTATTGATACACCTGACAATAAACTGACTCTGATTCTGAGCGATTATTGATAGACTGTGCAAGAATACGGATCATAGCGAGCATGTGCGAGGCCATACTGCGATAACATTTTATTTGTTTGCTGACCGTATGCAAATTGATTGACAGGTAACCGGTGTTTTCTCAGAGTGTCAAGGAAAATGCAGGCGTGCCCAGGCATTAGAAGAGAAGTTGGTGTGACATCAGCTCCGGCTCCGAGCGGCCTTTACCTTTCGCAGCCGCCACTTAGTCCTGATCTACGCACAGACTGCACACACATTGGAGAATCGATGGTGAGGGGCTTGCCAATGGATTTGCAGCTGATCCAGATAATTATCGCAAGCATGCTAAGCAATTTGCAGGCTTGCACAGGGCGGGATTTTACCTGATTGCAAGGCTCGACAAATTAGCAGCCCAGCGATCAGGCCTGAATAACCTCGGTAATACCGCTTTCACATCACTCATACCCCTTTCAGACTGCAAATGCCAGGTCGCACCTGGGATTGGGACACGGGTCCGTCCTGGTTGCAACCTGGCATTTGCAGTGTGAAAGCTCCCCACAGCCACCCGGCCTATTGCACATCATCGGGCAGGGGCAACACTTGGAGCTGACGCTGTCTCCAAGTGCTAGCTCCTTCATAGTGTGAATGGAACACAAGTTGTTTGACCCCGGGTTACCTGTTCACACTGCACAGCAACTTGGGTCAGTGCCATGTTCAACCCTGGTCAGTGGTGATTTTACACTGCTTATCAACATGGGCTGACACGGCCAGTGCTTTTCTTCAGCAGGAACATCTTATTAAATATGACATTATCATGTACTGGGTTCCTGAACCTGTTCTCGTCCAAAATGTACTTTCCATAAGATTTATTTATTTAGTAACAGTTTCTTATATAGCGCACACATATTCCACAGCGCTTTACAGAGAATAGGTGAACATTCACATCAGTCCCTGCCCCAGTGGAGCTTACAATCTATATTCCCTACCACATGTACACGCACACACAGACATTCTAGGGTTAATATGTTGGGATCCAATTAACTTACTTTAAAGTCACCTGTGAGTGCCTTATGCTGGGTACACACCAGGACGACTAGGGCCCGATCCCCTCAATCTAGATCCAATTCCGACCAATTGGATGTAGATTGTGTGGTGATTGGGCCCTTTTCTGTCCTGGTGTGGACCGATACCGATCCGATGCGCGGTCCCGCGGGTCGGTTGGTCGTTATTCAGATCCTACCTGCTGCAGGTAGGATCTGAATAACACCATACTGCCAGGTGCGGGTCGCCATTGGATCGGACCCGCTCACTGTGCACATCATGAGCGGGTCGTGCCCCTCCGCGTCACCGTGAGCGGGTCGGACGAGACACTGACGACCCGCTCACGATGTGCATCGTGAGCGGGTCGTCGTGGTGTGTACCCTGCATTAGTTTCTCTTTTTCTCTCCCTATCTCTCTCTCTCCCTCTCTCCCTCTCCTTTTCCCGGACAAAAGTAGGCATCCCTGGGTTTAAGCCAGATCTAACCTGGGATTTTGATCCCGGGTCCTATCCAGCTAAAACCCAACTCTGACCCTGAACCCAGGTTGCCATTTTACACAGACGACCCCTGGTTAAATTTTCTTATAACCCTGACTTGCCGAATCGGTCGACCTGAGTTATTCAGTTTGGTGCTTTCACACTGCACCTTGACTCGGCAACAATCGTGAAGTGTGAAAGGGGAATTACCCAACACATAGTAACTCTGGGGTCTCTGTTTTAATGGGAAAGATACTTAGGTTCTTATCAGCCAAATAAATGGGACGGCCATCGATAGTTAAAACCATCGATGGTCATATATAACATTTTATGCTACCATAGATGTGTGGTTTGCCCTATCTCCATCGATGGCAATAGCGTTGATGGCCATTTCTAATCTATATTGATTATTTTATTAAAAGTAAGTGACAAAATACCTGTCTGTAATGTCACTGTATCACTATTCTAAGACCATAGCGCTATATGTAGGCTTCACCACATGGTGGCGCCACATCACTGCATCTTACAGGCTTCCCTTACACATAGGCAGAAATCAATGTCTTATCATTTTATTCTCTGTATCTATAGACTAGGTATGTGCACAGGCCACTTTTTTCACGTTTTGGGTTCTGTTTACCTTTAGGTTTTGGGTTCTAATGGGTTATGCCAAAACACACCCTAAACGTTTTGGGTTTTGGGTTCTGATTTTTTTTTTTTTTAAAGCATAAAAACTGCTAAAATCGCAGATAACATTCATTTCCACTCATTTCCAGTCTATTCTGAACACCTCACACCTCACAATTTTGTTTTTAGGAGAAGTTTGCGCCGAGGAAGCTGGATAACTATGCTAAGCCACACTATGCTAAGTGTGCAGCACAAACACGTGGCTCATCTAGGAGTGGCACTGCAGCGGCAGACAGGATGGCAGTTTGAAAAACTAGGCCCCAAAAGGCCCCTATCTGGCTTGATCATGTTTACCACAAGCCGAGGAGCAGTGGGTGATTTGTGCAGCAATGCAATAGCTGCACTGCAGAGCTGCAAAGGAACAGAACCTACTGATCAGATATAACCTGGCGATGACCAGCCGAGGAGCAGTGGGCAATTCGTGCAGCAATGCAATACCTGCACTGCGGAGCTGCAAAGGAGTGGAACCTTCTGACCAGCCAAGGTGCAGTGGGCGATTCATGCAGCTTACATATTAATGACTCTCAGCAGTGGAATTTCTCAGCTCTGATTATTACCACTTGAGCGCAAACAGTTGTATGTGATTAAAGACGAGTCCACTTACTGTATCTCACCTATCAATGACTCTCAGCAGTGGGATTAATGAATGGTGATGCAAGATGGAATTGTCCTTGGGCAGAAATAGGACTTGCTCACTTTAACAAACCAAACATTTCAGCGACAGGGCCTACAAAACTGTGGCTGAAATGATTGGTTTGTTTGGGCCCCCACACAAAAAAAACTTCATATCTCCCTGTATAAACTGGCTCTACAGAGATGTCATTGTCACTTGTCATACTCCTCCTCTGATTCCTCGCCCCCTTCAGTGTGTTCTTCCTTATCCTCACAGATTATCAATTCGTCCCCTCTGGACTCCACAATCACAGGTCCGGTTATAATCTCGAGGCAATTCCGGGTCTTCATTGAATAATTGATAATTCATTTTTATAAACATCATCTCCACATTTTGCGGAAGCAACCTCCTTCGCCGCTCAATGAACAGGCTGCACTAAAAACTCTTTCGGAGTACACACTGGAGGGGGGACAACTCAGGTAAAATAGAGCCAGTTTGTACAGGGGCTTCCAAACAGCCTTTTTTCCTGCCAGTACATGTAAGCACCGTCTGACATGTCTACTTGGATGCTGTCACCAAAGTAATCCTCCACCATTTTTTAATGGTGACAGCATACAATGCAGCGACAGTAGACATGTCAGCAATCATTGACAAGTCCTTTAGTCCGGACCAGATGTCCAAACTCCCTCCTCCTGCCTGCCCTGCATCCTCGCCAGCGGGTTGTGTGGGAAATCGCAGCTGTTTCCTCACAGGTGTGGGAGAAAATGAAGGAGCAGCTGTGGCCGTGTCACGGTCCCCTTCAGATGACAATCTCCTGACCAGCACCTTTGTAGACTTGTGTCCGCCGGAAACAGAAACACACCATACGCTTTAAACCGAGGATCGAGCACGGTGGCCAGAATGTATTCCTCTGACTTTAACAGACTGACCACCCTCGTATCCTGGCAAAGCATATGGAGGGCTTCATCCACAAGAGCTACATGCTTTGCGGAATCGCAACGCTTTTGCTCCTCCTTCACTTTCTTCAGCTGCTTCTGCAACAGCCTGATCAGGGGAATCACCTGACTCAAGCTGGCAGTGTCGGAACTGACTTCACTTGTGGCAAGTTCAAATGGCTGGAGAACCTTGCACAACACGGAAATCAGCCTCCACTGCGCTTGAGTCAGGTGCAGCCCTGCTCCTCTGCCTATGTCATAGGTGGCCTTGTAGGCTTGAATGGCCTTTTGCTGCTCCTCTATCCTCTGTAGCATATAGAAGGAGAAGTTCCAGCGCAGTTTGAGTAGTTTTTGCTGCCGTTCCAGCCTTCGGCAGACAGTGGCAGAATGCCGAAAGTGTCCGCAAATTTTGCGGGCCACCGCATGCATCTCCTGCACGCTCCTGTCACTTCTGATGAAATGCAGCACCACCAAATTTATTGTGTGGGCAAAACATGGCATGTGCTTGAAATTGCCCATGTGTAATGCCCGCACAATGTTACTGGCGTTGTCCGACACCACAAATCCCCAGGAGATTCTAAGGGGGGTAAGCCACTGGGAGATGATTTCCCTCAGTTTCTCTAAGAGGTTGTCAGCATTGTGCCTCTTCCTGAAACCGGTGATTCACAGCGTAGCCTGCCTTGGAAGGAGCTGGCTTGCAGGAGATGCTGCTGCGGAAAGCGATGCATCTACCCAGTGGGCTGTCACAGTCATATAGTCCTTAGTTTGCCCTGATCCACTTGTCCACATGTCCGTAGTTAAGTGGTACAGCCACATTTTTCAGGGCACTGAGGACACTTTTTCTGACGTCTCTGTACATCCCGGGTATCGCCTGCCTAGTGAATTGGAATCTAGACGGGATTTGGTAACGGGGACACAATACCTCCATCAACCATCTAAATCCCACTCCACTGATGGTGGACACTGGAAGCACGTCTAACACCAACATAGCTGTCAAGGCCGCAGTTATCCACTTTGCCATAGGATGACTGCTGTCGTATTTCCTCCTCATGGCAAACAACTGTTGGACGTCAATTGTCAGAATAACCCCCAAAGAGTGGAAGGGAAAAGTGAACAAGCATCAGGGATGTCCGTAGCCTGGAGAGGATTGTCAGGAAAAGACCATTCAAAAATGTGGGGGAGCTTCACAAGGAGTGGACTGAGGCTGGAGTCAGTGCATCAAGAGCCACCACACACAGGCAGATCCTGGACATGGCCTTCAAATGTCATATTCCTCTTGTCAAACTGAAAAACAAACACAGAAGCGTCTTACCTGGGCTAAAGAATAAAAGATCTGGTCTGTTGCTCAGTGGTCCAAAGTCCTCTTATCTGATGAGAGCAGATTTTGCATCTCATTTGGAAGCCAAGGTCCCAGAGTCTGTAGGAAGAATGGCGAGGCACACAATCTAAGATGCTTGAAGTCCACAGATGTGTTGATTTGGGGAGCCATGTCATCTGCTGGTGTTGGTCCACTGTGCTTTATTAAGCCCAGAGTCAACACAGCCGTCTACCAGGACATTTTAGAGCACTTCATGCTTCCTTCAGCAGACCAGCTTTATGGAGACATCATTTTCCAGCAGATCTTGGCACCTGCCCACACTGCCAAAAGTACCAAGACCTGGTTCAATGACTATTGGATTACTGTGCTGGATTGGGCAACAAAATTGCCTGACCTGAACCCCATAGAGAATCTATGGGGCATTGCCAAGAGAAAGATGAGAGACATGAGACCGAACAATGCAGAAGAAGGACGACATTTCTGTATTTAAATTATTATTTTTTTTAATTGATTTTATGTAATATTCTAATTTTCTGAGAAGTTGGATTTGGGGTTTTCATAACCTGTAAACCTGTATACAGTGGGGCAAAAAAGTATTTGGACAGACAAATTAGGAGCCACCACGTCAACCGTCCCAGAGTTTAATCGGTGTGCCTGTAGAGAAGATGTTTAAGAATGTCTGGTGTGCAGGAGGATCGACACTGGAGGTGCTGACCGGCTCTCCATGCAGACAGACTATGTAATTGGCAGATAGGTAGGCCCTCATTGAGGCTTTCTTTTGTTTGTTTATTTCTTTGTTTTCCTTCATTTGATTAATTTTTATTTTATTACTCCAGCCCATCCCCCACTATACCACCAATAATCAGCGCTACGCTGCAGGCCCCAGCTCCCAGAAGGTCAGGTAAGAGGCCTGAGGCACCTATAGGCAGCAGGCCCCAGCCTATCCCCGACTATACCACCAATGATCAGCGCTAGGCTTCAGATTCCAGCTCCCAGAAGGTCAGAGGCCTGAGGCACCTATAGGCACCAGACCCCAGCCTATCCCTCCCTATACCACCAATGATCAGCGCTTGGACGCTGGGGAACTCTTTTCACACTACAAGAAAACATTGAGTATATCTAAGCTTCCGGTCACAAGTGCCACCCCCGCAACATTTATAACCCCAGAGCAGAGTTTCCAGGGGATCAAAGCTGCATTGCATAAGGACAGGGTGCAGCCCCTCACAGGCAGAAGTGAGAAAAGTCTCACAAAGATGAACATACTGTAGCTCGGAGCACAGGAAGGCGACTGGGATGACCTGAAATGGCCTGATGAATATAATAGATCATTGAGGCTTCTATAGTGTATAACAATCTGTTTCATGTTGACTTGTGCTATTTATATTTGCTACCAGTGATAGTGGGAGCAGGAGGGCTGCTAACTTCTTTGTGCATAGTATACAGTGGCACAGGATGTTACTGCGCACAGTGCACCTGTCTGATGGGTGCCGGCATCTCGCGTCACCATCGCGACACAATTAAACTCCATGACAGTGATCTTGGCTTAATATATCAAATTACATTTAATGAACCTATGGCCAGTATTCAATGAGAAAGATACGCCTCGTTTTATGGCGAGTTTGTGCTATTTTCGCGTTGGAAGGAGCATTTTGCTCTCCAAAAGTGAACCACCCTATTCAATGTGATATTTTCGCCGTCTTTTTAAGTGATTTTCGCCGTGTCTCTCCGTGTAGCAATTCTCCATCTTTTCATGGAGAACTGGAATGTGAACTTTTAAGCTAAAAGGTTTTTTTTTTTTAAATTTTGGTGTAAAAAAATCAGGATTTTTTTCTGTGAAGGGGCATGTTATTTTTATTCATGTGCTTATAGCACATGAATATATATTTAATTAAAAAAAAATATATATATTTTTTTTACACAGAGCAGCCAGCAGGGGGCCGGAGCTCTCAAACCGCTCATTAGATATTCATATATTCACTGCATCCGATCATTACATATGCACGATCGGGTGCAGTGAATACACGGTCCCCCGCTGGCTATATGGGGGGGGCAGCTTGTGCTGCCTGGGTCCCGGGGAGCCCTCCTCCCCTCCACATATGTTCTGGGGCAGCCAGGGAGACTTTAATCTCCCTGGCTGCCACTGTCCCCCGGCTCCCTGCCAGCTCCCTGCCGCGGACGCGAGCAGTTTCATAGGAATGCCCATGAAATGCTGGGCGTTCCCATGGGCGCGACCGCTTGTTGCCGCCCCCCCACCCACAATGCTGTGTGAGAGTGGCCGGTGAATGATCAATTCGCGCAGCCGCTTGCACCAAATGGCTGCACATGCGCATAACGGTTTATGCACAGTCACACAACACCGTTCCCTTGTGCGAACTTGCAGGGGAGCGAATGGACCAGAATAATGTCCTCTGTCCATATCCAGGAAGTTTGTAAGATATCATTTTGGTTTCACTTTCTGTTAAGGAGTAATTTGGAACATTGAGTGGCCTCTAGTGGTCACTGGCGGTACTTCACCTTAAAAAATAAAAAGTGAGGAGGATTTAGCCTTTTATATATAGTGATAAATCTCAAAAGAAGTATGGTGGCCAAAGAAAGAATGGCCATCTGCTCAGTGACACTACATCCTACACTTTTATTAATTCTTACCTTTCAAGTCCATTGCCACTAACCTCAGGAAAGAGAGCAGTTGTGTAAGTGTACACATACGCCATGATAGTACAAAGATTTGCTCGGTGAGGAGGGGGGGGGGGGGGGTGCCTTCGGCAGGGCGTCAGGCGGTATTTACCTGCAGGTGGGCAGGCCTGAATAGGGCCCTATGATAGAACCTTATCAGGGTCAATTACACCACAGGAGATCTTATAGGTTGGACTTGTGTCTTTTTTCAACCTCAACATCTATGTTACTAATATGGGATTTATGTCATTATTAGTATCACCAGATCGACATGTTAATTAGTTACGGTTAAATACAAAAAGTTTATAAGCAGTATGGACTCCATCTTGTCGGATTTATGTCTAAGTGGAACTACCTTTGCCCTAGTAGAATGAGAATGTGTCTAGCTAATTTGAATAGATTTTCTACGTCATCAACACAATAAAATATTATTATTCACACATTTCTCATGCACATTCACATAGTTATCTGTTCTAGTTTTGGTGATATGAACAGCAGGTTTGTGGCCTTGACATTTATAGCATGACTACAACTTAATTAAATAACAAAAAATTGTTTTAGTGAAAAGAAAATTGGTACCAAGCCAAAAAGAACAAATCAAAAGAACGATGGTTCCAGGATCAATGTAAAACGATATATTGTAGACGAATAATGCATACTCATACCCTTCCGACGTGACCCATTCCATTAGGTACAAAATGCTCTGTTTCTGGACTACCTTGCCTGTGACAGTTACAGAGGTAGGACTGCACCACTGTCCAATATTCAAAAAAGGGGAGACACACCTGCATCACTGTCCTGGACTCACTTGCAGATGATGTGACCCCCCTCTTTGGGCGGTATTCAATGAGAATACCTGCGGGCTCCGGTATTCAACGTGTCAGGGGCTCGCTGCCCCTGACTGGCGAATATGAGCTCCTGCGGCGAATGCCGCAGGGAGCCTGAGGACGGTGGCAGGCAGAAAGATGGAAGTCTCTCTGCCTGCCCCAGAACGTTTGTGGGGGGGAGGTGGGCTCCCCGGGTGCCAGGCAGCACAGGCTGCCCACCGGGGGTGCCAGCAGGGGACCGTATATTCACTATACCCGATCGTAACGATCGGGTGCAGTGAATATATGAATATGTAATGAGCGGCTCGGCTCCGGCGCCCCCTGCTGGCTGCTGTGTAAAAAAAAAAAAAAAAAAATTTTTATTAAATATATATTCATGTGCTTACAGCACATGAATAAAAATAGCATGCCCCTCTTTAGAATACAATTCTTGATTTTTTTACACCAAATGTAAAAAACAAAACACTTTATTTTAAAAGTTCACATTCCACTTCTCCATAAAAAGATAGCGATTGCTACTCGGTGAATCATGGCGAAAAAAACCTTCAAATGTATTCGCCATGTGGTCATTGAATAGGGTGATTCACCGTTTTAGTCAAAAATTCGCCAAACAGCACAAATTCGCCATAAAAACATGGCGAATCAGGCTCATTGAATACCGCCCATTGAATATCGGACTGTGCTGGAGTCCCACCTCTGTAACTGCCACTGGCAGGGAAGTCCAGTAACAGAGCATTTTGTACCTAATGTAATGGGTCATGTTGGAGGGTATGCATACTTATATACTCTCATGGTAGTGGCAAGAGGCTCAACATTTTTCGGGTATGGCCCTGTGTGGTACCCTGTAATTGGGGTGCCCCCTTTTCGTGCCTCAGACTCATTGGTTGCCAGCACTACCTATATATAGGTATAACCCTGGGCTGCATGCATTCCCTCTAGGGGGTTGCTAGGCAACCACACCGCAGAAGCCGTCCCAACACACAGGGCCTTATCATCCAGCACCCACCTGTGGACTTTGGAGAGCAGGAAAAGAGAGGGCCGCCGTTGATTGGTGGTCACTGGGCGCGAAAGAGGAGAGGAGGAGCTGACCAGCGCGCGATGAGAGCAGTGCTGAGAGAGACAGCGTGGATTGAGGAGGCCGGCACGGCAACTCTAGACACACAGCTGCTGACAGGCAGGGGCAGGGACAGGGGCGGCGCATCAGGGAGACATCGAGTGACCTCAGAGTGGAGAGTCAGAAGAGGGTACACAAAATAGTCCTCAGCAGTGGCCAACGGAGAGGCACATCAGAATGTCCGGGATGGCAGCCAGGAGAGAGAGGCGCATGCAGGTTGACAGGGCAGGGGCCCCGGCGGCGAGCCCATTCAGGAGCTTGCTGTATACAAGAAATGTGGTCAGACCTCTGAATACAGATTTTCAGAGGTTTGGCCACATTTTTACCTTTGGTGCGCCGTGCCCTAGTGAGTATACTGTTATCTACCTGGCTGTTGCACAGCAATCAAACCCCAATTCCTAGTATACGTAAGTATACCTGGCCAATAAAGCTGAGTCTGATATACAGAACCCATCTACTGTAGGAAACAACATATTACAAAAACAAAAAGAATTTTCAAAGTCATTTGTTACTATTATAGTAATAACCTGAATCAATAATGGAGCCCTGTTCATAAGTCCCAAATATAACTGACCCCTCTATACCCGCCGCTACATTACTTACCCCTCTATACCCTACAGTGCTGACCTCTATATACCCTACACTACATCACTTACCCCTCTATACCCTACAGTGCTGACCTCTATATACCCTACACTACATTACTTACCCCTCTATACCCGCCATTACATTACTGACCCCTCTATACCCTCCACTACATCACTGACCCCTCTATACCCTCCACTACATCACTAACCCCGCTATGCCCCACACTACATCACTGACCCCTCTATACCCGCCACTACATCACTGACCCCTCTATACCCCACACTACATCACTGACCCCTCTATACCCCACACTACATCACTGACCCCTCTATACCCCACACTACATCACTGACCCCTCTATACCCTCCACTACATCACTGACCCCTCTATACCCCACACTACATCACTGACCCCTCTATACCCTCCACTACATCACTGACCCCTCTATACCCCACACTACATCACTGACCCCTCTATACCCTCCACTACATCACTGACCCCTCTATACCCGCCACTACATCACTGACCCCGCTATACCCTCCACTACATCACTGACCCCTCTATACCCGCCACTACATCACTGACCCCTCTATACCCTCCACTACATCACTGACCACTCTATACCCACCACTACATCACTGACCCCTCTATACCCGCCACTACATCACTGACCCCTCTATACCCTCCACTACATCACTGACCCCTCTATACCCACCACTACATCACTGACCCCTCTATACTCTACACTACATCACTGACCCCTCTATACTCTACACTACATCACTGACCCCTCTATACTCTACACTACATCACTGACCCCTCTATACTCTACACTACATCACTGACCCCTCTATACCCCACACTACATCACTGACCCCTCTATACCAGACACTACATCACTGACCCCTCTATACCCTCCACTACATTACTAACCCCGCTATACCTCACACTACATCACTGACCCCTCTATACCCTCCACTACATTACTAACCCTGCTATACCCGCCGCTAGATCACTGACCCCTCTATACCCTACACTACATCACTGACCCCTCTATACCCCACACTACATCACTGACCCCTCTATACCTCACACTACATCACTGACCCCTCTATACCCGCCGCTACATCACTGACCCCTCTATACCCGCCGCTACATCACTGACCCCTCTATACCCGCACTACATTACTGACCCCTCTATACCCGCCACTACATCACTGACCCCTCTATACCAGACACTACATTACTGACCCCTCTATACCAGACACAACATCACTGACCCCTCTATACCCGCCACTACATCACTGACCCCTCTATACCTGCCACTACATCACTGACCCCTCTATACCAGACACAACATCACTGACCCCTCTATACCCGCCACTACATCACTGACCCCTCTATACCCGCCACTACATCACTGACCCCTCTATACCAGACACAACATCACTGACCCCTCTATACCCGCCACTACATCACTGACCCCTCTATACCCGCCACTACATCACTGACCCCTCTATACCCGCCACTACATCACTGACCCCTCTATAACAGACACAACATCACTGACCCCTCTATACCCGCCACTACATCACTGACCCCTCTATACCCGCACTACATTACTGACCCCTCTATACCTGCCACTACATCACTGACCCCTCTATACCCGCCACTACATCAATGACCCCTCTATACCAGACACTACATCACTGACCACTCTATACCCCACACTACATCACTGACCCCTCTATACCCTCCACTACATCACTGACCCCTCTATACCAGACACTACATTACTGACCCCTCTATACCCGCCACTACATCACTGACCCCTCTATACCCGCCACTACATCACTGACCCCTCTATACCAGACACTACATCACTGACCCCTTTACACCCACCACTACATCACTGATCCTTCTATACCCACCACTACATCACTGACCCCTCTATACCCGCCACTACATCACTGACCCCTCTATACCCGCCACTACATCACTGACCCCTCTATACCAGACACTACATCACTGACCCCTCTATACCAGACACTACATCACTGACCCCTCTATACCCGCCACTACATCACTGACCCCTCTATACCCGCCACTACATCACTGACCCCTCTATACCCACCACTACATCACTGACCCCTCTATACCCACCACTACATCACTGACCCCTCTATACCCGCCACTACATCAATGACCCCTCTATACCAGACACTACATCACTGACCACTCTATACCCACCACTACATCACTGACCCCTCTATACCAGACACTACATTACTGACCCCTCTATACCCGCCACTACATCACTGACCCCTCTATACCAGACACTACATCACTGACCCCTTTACACCCACCACTACATCACAGACCCCTCTATACCCGCCACTACATCACTGACCCCTCTATACCCCACACTACATCACTGACCCCTCTATACCAGACACTACATTACTGACCCCTCTATACCCGCCACTACATCACTGACCCCTCTATACCCGCCACTACATCACTGACCCCTCTATACCCGCCACTACATCACTGACCCCTCTATACCAGACACTACATCACTGACCCCTTTACACCCACCACTACATCACTGATCCTTCTATACCCACCACTACATCACTGACCCCTCTATACCCGCCACTACATCACTGACCCCTCTATACCCGCCACTACATCACTGACCCCTCTATACCAGACACTACATCACTGACCCCTCTATACCTGCCACTACATCACTGACCCCTCTATACCCGCCACTACATCACTGACCCCTCTATACCCCACACTACATCACTGACCCCTCTATACCCCACACTACATCACTGACCCCTCTATACCCGCCACTACATCACTGACCCCTCTATACCCACCACTACATCACTGACCCCTCTATACCAGACACAACATCACTGACCTCTCTATACCCGCCACTACATCACTGACCCCTCTATACCCGCACTACATTACTGACCCCTCTATACCCGCCACTACATCACTGACCCCTCTATACCAGACACTACATCACTGACCCCTCTATACCCGCCACTACATCACTGACCCCTCTATACCAGACACTACATCACTGACCCCTCTATACCCCACACTACATCACTGACCCCTCTATACCAGACACTACATTACTGACCCCTCTATACCAGACACTACATCACTGACCCCTCTATACCCTCCACTACATTACTAACCCCGCTATACCTCACACTACATCACTGACCCCTCTATACCCTCCACTACATCACTAACCCCTCTATACCCGCCACTACATCACTGACCCCTCTATACCCTCCACTACATCACTGACCCCTCTATACCCGCCACTACATCACTGACCCCTCTATACCCTCCACTACATCACTGACCCCTCTATACCAGACACTACATTACTGACCCCTCTATACCCGTCACTACATCACTGACCCCTCTATACCCCACACTACATCACTAATTTCTCTATTCCTGCCACTACATCACTGACCCCTCTATACCCGCCACTACATCACTGACCCCTCTATACCCACCACTACATCACTGACCCCTCTATACCCCACACTACATCACTGATCCTTCTATACCCACCACTACATCTCTGACCCCTCTATACCCGCCACTACATCACTGACCCCTCTATACCCGCCACTACATCACTGACCCCTCTATACCCGCCACTACATCACTGACCCCTCTATACCCTACAGTACTAAGACCGCTATACCTACTAATACATTACTGACCCCTCTATACCCGCCAATACATTACTGACCCCTCTATACCCGCCACTACATTACTGACCCCTCTATACCCTACACTACATCACTGACCCCTCTATACCCTACAGTACTGACCCCTCTATACCCTACACTAGATTACTGACCCTTCTATACCCACCACTACATTACTGACCCTTCTATAAATAGGCAAACGCAGAGTGGGGTTCTGGCTGCCCGGAAACCACCCTCCTCTTGGCAAGTGCGTTAAATTATGACAACAATAGCACTGGTATATAATATGATAAAAAGAGCTGCCACCACACCATGTAGTGTAAGGGGCAGAGCAGAGTTGCTGCACATGCCCAGTGTACCAGCTTCTTCTATCACATTTACTGTATGTGTGGATCTGAGCCCTCAATCATCACACTGGACCAGAGAGTAGTTGCCAGGAGGAAGAGACAGGAGCCTTACCATGAATTGGGAGATTGTGAGCTTAGAAAGTGCAGTACTGGCTCTATTATGTCTGTGTATTTATTTATTACTAGGTGATTCATCGCGCCCTACGGGCGCTCTTCACACCGTCGTAAGGGGCTGCGCCCCCTTAATTTGTGAACATTTGTATATGAGAAAGATGGTTAGAATTGTATGAAAGATGCCTGTATTGCAACTTGAGTTATAGGTGAAATGTGTTAAATAGAGAGCATATGATGTGGAAGGGGGTGTGTATTGTTTTGTTTAATTAAAAAGTGGTTACAGAGTAAGATGTACATTGATAGTGTGGATGGTACAGTGACATTTGTGGGTGTGGGGGGGGGCTGTGTGTGCATGTTGTTTAGGTGTGTGTGTGCAATAGTATAGTAGGGTGTTTCTGAGTCAGCGTCTCCCCACTGGCGGAGGTCACGACACAGGAAAACAGGAGGCTGGGTAGTGATAGGGGTGTGTGGGCATAAGGGGGACTAAAGAGGAGGGTGGGAGATACTGTGCAGCTTCTGCCAGTGGATGAGGGTCCAGCATGGCAGTACAGGAGTACAGGATGGTGGCCCTTAGTCAGTGTCTCCTCCTACTGGGTGCATGAGAGCAGGAGGCTGGGCTATGAGGCATGATAGGGGCATGTGGGCAAAACAGCGTCAGCGAATCCCCAGTGGTGGAAGTTACGGTTCAGGAGAGCAGGAAGCTGGGTAGTGATAGGGGTGTGTGAGTATACGGGGGACTAAAGAGGGGCTTAGGGGTGCCGTGAATTGCGGGAGGGGCGCGGGGGGTGCCGTGAATCAAGGGAGGGAGGGGGTGCAGGTGTCGGCGAATCGCGGGAGAGGGCGGGGGTCCGCAGAGCGTGGGAGGGGGCGTGAATTGCGCGAGGGGGGGTTGCGAATCGTGGGAGGGGGGGTGCGCGGGGGGTCCGTGAATTGCGGGAGGGGGGGGGGGCACGGGGCGCGATGAATCACCTAGTTGGTTATATATTCTTGTAGAAGGATGGTAGGATGTTGCTGTCATTCAGAATGCATTTACATAAACAGTAATAGTAGCAGTAAAAGGTCTGACTTAAAACACCTACAGTAAAACAGAACAGGTGTTATATATTATACAAAGAATTGGTTGATGATGTCTAGGTTGACGTGCACATAGTTCAAAGTTGTCACTGGAAAAAAATTGCTCCAAGAAAAAATCAACACAGAAAGTTAAACACATGTAAATGTTGACATAAGTGTGGCACTTCATCGGTGTCCATGTCGACACATGAGAATGAATATGAAAACATTCAAAAAAAGAAAAATAAATCTTCAAAAACTCATGTCAACCTTTTTCATTGTCGTGATGCCGTGAATTGCGGGAGGGGGGGTGTGGGTGCCGCGAATTGTGGGATGGGGGGGGGCGGGGGGTTGCAGTGAATCGCGGGAGGGTGGGTCGCGGGGGGTTGCCGCAATGACAGGAGGGAGGTCAGGGGTGGGGAATCGCGGTGGGGGGCACCATGAACCGCAGGAGGGGGGGCCCGGGGGGTTGGCGCGAATTGTGGGAGGGGGGGTCGCGGGGTGCCGCGAATTGCAGGGGGGTGTGTCACGGGGTGGGGCCGCGAATCACGGGAGTCATCGGGGGTGCCGCGAATTGCGGGGGGTGTGCTGCAAATCGCGGGAGGGGGGTCGCGGGGGGTGCCGCGAATCGCCACAAGAAAAAATCAACACAGAAAGGTCAACACATGTAAATGTTGACCTAAGTGTGGCACTTCATTGGTGTCCATGTCGACACATGAGAATGAATATGAAAACATTGAAAAAGTGAAAAATAAATCTTGTCAACCTTTTTCATTGTCGACCATAGCCATGTCAGTGTTTTGCATGTGCCATTTAATCGTGGGGATGCCGTGAATAAGGGGGGGGGGAGGGAGGGAGGTGCATACCTCCCAACATGACCCTCTCCAGGAGGGACACATTGCTCTGTTTCTGGACTTTCTTCTTAATTTATGGATTACCATCACCTGTGCTTAAACACCTTTCTTATCAATTACCCTGTTTAAAACAGGTGATGACAATCATAAATTAAGATGGAAGTCCACAAACAGAGCATTCTGTCCCTCCTGGAGAGGGTCATGTTGGGAGGTATGGAGGTGTGGGGTGCTCACCTGGTGTGTCTGGTGAGTAGCTGTGTCTTTGCTGTGTAACATGGAGAGGCACAGGGTGTCTGGCACTGTCTGTGGGCTCACTGGGCTGGTTCTCTGTCATGTGAGTCAGAGGCTCCACCCAGCGTTACAGCTCCAGGCACACTTTGAGTGACAGATGTAGCCAAATATATAAGAGATACCTTTTCCAGACCACTTATCTTATTTAAATGTGTGAAATAGTATATATTATAGACCATATGTACTGTTAAATATTAATACTGTATTCCATACAGTATCCAGTGTATAAAAAACAATTTTTGGGGCTGTTACCTCTCCCCCAGACTCGTGTACTTACTCCAATGCCCTCCAGAGTGGGAGATTTTGGATTACATTTGGAAACCTACCTCTAAAACTCCTGCGTTTGCCACTGCTATACCCTACAGTACTGACCCCTCTATATCTGCCAATACATTACTGACTTCTCTATATCCACTACTACATTACTGACCCCTCTAAACCCGCCGCTACATCACTGGTCATTTTTACCTCTTAAATGTCAATTTTCACTCAAATTTTGCAAAAATATATGGTGTTGCAATTAACATGCATAACTATATTCTGTGCCAAGTTTAATGCACACAAATCATATATGGCATAAGTGTGAGGCTCTGCCTGCCCTGCCAGCCATGAATGCATGTTCCTGGACTATGTTACATGACTAGGGCCATCAAGAGGGGGAGGTACTTTTTAACCAGGCCGGGGTCTGCTGGAGAGGCCCGGGACTCGCTCCCCCCCCCCCCCCCCATTTGCAGGGAGCCAGGCAGCGGGGAGAGAGATGACATGCTGCTCAGTCTGTGTGCTCAGTTGGGGATAGAGACAGTATCATTCTTGTTTATTATTTTCCATGGGGATGTGGCCACACCACCTCCAGAGGCCATATTCCCACCGGTAGCCACACCCCTTTGTAATTTACTGCATCCTGGCCGACCTATTGTACATGACTAATGTACAGAGCAATATCTGGTGGCTTTTATCTGATTTGAATCATAACATGGGGCAGTTAACTCAAGAAAAGTGTCACAGCTGGGGTGGTGCGGTAGGGTGGCAGCGTCACTGAGGGCAGTGGCCACACCCCAGGGGCATCCTTATCAAACATACCTCCAACAATGCAGACCCAATAATACCAGCAGGATAGAACCCTAAAATCTGGATTGTCCCATTGAAATAAAAACTGTACCTTCCAACTGTCTGACTCTGTTTGTTGTATACAGTTCACATTTCACAACAACTGTTCAATTGATCTATATAAAAGAGCACAGAGGGGTCTGATGCAGGGCATAGGGACAGCTGTGCTACACCTGAGTATGCAGATGTCCTGAAGTACTGTAAGTACCTGAGAAAACATACACACCACCAGGCCGAGGGACAGGGGAACGGGTGGCCTGGAGGGTTTTCTAGGTTAGAATAGAATGCTGTTGATTGGTAAAGTATGTGTTTTATTTATCGTTTCAGAGTTTCCTCGTTTACCAACTTAATTACTAGGATTTGCCCGGCAGAGCCAAATGTGCACTTAGCAGGGAGGCACCAAAGGCGAGCGTGACTTTATTTTTTGAAACAGGAATTTAATAACTGCACTAATGGATTTTAGACGTTAAGTCAACAATTTCGCATAAGTGTCCTGAATAAACTCAAAGGACTCCTAATGCTCACAGGAAACAACATCTCTGCTCCGGCCTATTTTATCACAGACGAAGCGCTCACCATAGCACGGACCTCTCTGTCCCTGACGTCTGGGTCCTCTCTTATCCATCCCGCACTGCTACGGAACCTGGGGGTGTTGGAGGCATTAGACTGTGGTCAGCCGTCTCTGAGCCATCATTGGTAGACAGTCTGGAAGCAAGTCAGAATGTCACCCGCATTCTCGTTCACTTGCAGACTGTCACATACTGCAGTGCAGATCTTACTGTCGTGTGGGAGGCAATATTAATGTCTCATCTTAGAAGATTCATTTCATGCCAGACTTCGCCGCCCAGCTCGCTAAGGTTTTTTTTTATTTATTATGGCAGCCCCAAAAAGAAGATTGTTCGATATCTTCTTATCATATCGATAGAAAATCTTCTTTCTGGGAATTTTTATCATGATAAAGTCATTAGGAAAGCAGAACGATTCTCATCTCCCCATGGGCACTGCCTGTGAGCGATGAATGGTATTATCATTTGCCAGACAAGTTAGGTGCCAGGGTGGTGTGTCTGACCCGGCTTATCACATGTGCGAGGGAAATGGAAGTACTAAGGATTCCAAATGTGTCCCGACTTAGGTAGTAAGGAGGGTCGTGGTCAATGCAGGGAGATGTGGCCAACCCCGTGCTTAGAAAATATTGGTAGTTGTGTGGGTGTGAAAATTATGCCCTCCTCTCTGTGCCACTGTCCATGGAGTTGTGCAAGTTGCCCGCCACATGTACTAAAAAGAGTCCAGGAGATCTCTGTGCTTGTTACCAGACACAGCCATGACACTCCTATAATGTGCCTATCAAATGGCTCCTATTTGCATTCACTTAAGGGCACCTCCCAGTTTCCACCCTGAAGCTCCCAGCAATCACAATCCCCTTCTCATGTGTTAGCGATGCCATACGCAATTGCAAATGCCATAGGACACTTGGATCAAGTGTCAAACCGACTCTGTGTCCTTCACTAAAACTGTCCCTCTGTATACTCTCAGAGACAGCCACGTTTCCTCAGGGTTGGCGACGATATCCCACCACACATCATTCCGGTGGTCACAATCCCAGCAATGGAATCCCAACAGTCAAAATCCAGATGTATTTTCATGGGGTTTTCTAACCCTGGCCAAACCTTCTCCACAGCCTAACACTTTGGCAGCCTAACCCACTCGTCTCCTCTCACAGCCTAACCCTACCAATAGTGTCTGAACCTAACCCTCCTCTAGTGCCTAACCCTTTCCCTAGTTCAGGGGTTCCCAAACTTTTTCCGAATCATGGAACCCTGGAATTAAAAAAGTTTTTCATGGCACCCCTAGACCAAGAGTTTCTCACTGAAAAAGTCAGAAAAAAATAATTGAGTTATGTAAATTGTGTTTTTATCTCATCCTAAGGGTCAGTTATGTGGTAATGGACAAGATTTACTTTTGTTTGCCTATACTCTAGGATTGCATACAATCCTTCAATTTCAACCGCGAAAAATTGAAGGATTGTATGCACATCGAATGTGTCACCCAACACGATGCGCTGGCGCGTCAGTTGAATGTTGCGTCAATAGATATTATGAGATGCACATAATATTTATAAAATTGCATGATCGATCGCATGTGGCTTTTAAACACATATGATCACTCGCAATGTGGTGGGCGTCGGTGTAGCGAGCACTGTGCAGGAAGGCCGGCGTGCGGTGGTGGTCAGCGGCACCCAGTAGAATAAAAAAAAAAACAGTAGATAAGTATCTACTAAAAACGTTTCAAAACACTGGGCGGAAGGTGGCATCGGATGCTGGCAACATCGGGTGCTGGGAAATAAAACTTGGGCACCATAAGATGCGATCAGATGCGATGGGACATTGAATGGCGATGTCCTATCACATACGAACACAAATTAGTATGGGCAACATTATTGGCCAGAAATAACTTGAATTGATTATGGAACACCAATCCAAGGCACCCCTGCAAGTGCCTCAATGCACTCCAGGGTGATAAAGCACACATTCTGGGACCACTGCCCTAGTACCTTACCCTAACTTTCCCCTAGTGCCTAACCTTCCCCATGTGTCTAACCCTAACCTTCCCCATGTGTCTAACCCTAACCTTCCCCATGTGCCTAACCCTAACCTTCCCCATGTGCCTAACCTTCACCTAGCGCCTAACCTTCCTCATGTGCCTAACCTTCCCCTAGAGCCTAACCCTAACCTTCCCCATGTGCCTCGCCCTAACCTTCCCCATGTGCCTGACCCTAACCTTCCCCTAATGCCTAATCTTAACCTTTCTAATGTGCCTAACCCGAACCTTCCCCTAGTGCCTGACCCTAACCTTCCCCTAGTGCATAGGTTCCCAAACGCGGTCCTCAAGGCACCCCAATGGTACAGGTATTAAGTATATCCATGCTTGGCCACAGGTGACTTAATTAGTAAATCAGTCAGTCTGATTTAACCATCTGTGCTGAGCCATGGATATACCTAAAACCTGGACCGTTGGGGTGCCTTGAGGACCGCGTTTGGGAACCTCTGCCCTAGTGCCTGACCCTAACCTTCCCTATGTGTCTAACCTTCCCTATGTGTCTAACCCTAACCTTCCCCTAGCGCCTAACCCTAACCTTCCCCATGTGTCTAACCCTAACCTTCCCCTAATGCCTAACCCTAACCTTCCCCATGTGTCTAACCCTAACCTTCCCCTAATGCCTAACCCTAACCTTCCCCATGTGTCTAACCCTAACCTTCCCCTAATGCCTAACCCTCCCCATGTGTCTAACCCTAACTTTCCCCTAACCTTCCCCATTTGTCTAACCCTAAACTTCCCCTAGCGCCTTACCCTAACCTTACCCATGTGCCTGACCCTGACCTTCCCCTAGTGCCTGACCCTGACCTTCCCCTAGTGCCTGACCCTAACCTTCCCCATGTGCCTCGCCCTAACCTTCCCCATGTGCCTGACCCTAACCTTCCCCTAATGCCTAATCTTAACCTTTCTAATGTGCCTAACCCGAACCTTCCCCTAGTGCCTGACCCTAACCTTCCCCTAGTGCATAGGTTCCCAAACGCGGTCCTCAAGGCACCCCAATGGTACAGGTATTAAGTATATCCATGCTTGGCCACAGGTGACTTAATTAGTAAATCAGTCAGTCTGATTTAACCATCTGTGCTGAGCCATGGATATACCTAAAACCTGGACCGTTGGGGTGCCTTGAGGACCGCGTTTGGGAACCTCTGCCCTAGTGCCTGACCCTAACCTTCCCCATGTGTCTAACCTTCCCTATGTGTCTAACCCTAACCTTCCCCTAGCGCCTAACCCTAACCTTCCCCATGTGTCTAACCCTAACCTTCCCCTAATGCCTAACCCTAACCTTCCCCATGTGTCTAACCCTAACCTTCCCCTAATGCCTAACCCTAACCTTCCCCATGTGTCTAACCCTAACCTTCCCCTAATGCCTAACCCTCCCCATGTGTCTAACCCTAACTTTCCCCTAACCTTCCCCATTTGTCTAACCCTAAACTTCCCCTAGCGCCTTACCCTAACCTTACCCATGTGCCTGACCCTGACCTTCCCCTAGTGCCTGACCCTGACCTTCCCCTAGTGCCTGACCCTAACCTTCCCCATGTGCCTGACCCTAACTCTTTCCCTGGTGTCACTACACCTACTGTAACCCTAAACATCTGGCAGTATTTTGACCATTTGGATTCAGCAGAAGGATATTCTGACCATCGGAATTGTGAGGTCCGGTATATGGACTACATACCTTCATCAATGGAAACCATCTAATAATGACAAATGTTTTGGACCAGCTGAATAAAGCTGTAATACCTGATACCAGTTTGCTATGTTACATTGAACTTTTGCAAACTTAACAAAGCTTAAAAAAAAAACCCCGAATAAAAACTCATATGCCAATGATTAAGTTGATCCTTTGCATATTGTGGCTGAACCTGTTCACCTGAAGGGGATAAAGAACCTGAGTTATTATACAAATTTCTCTTATATATTTGTTTTTCTTTTATCATCGGGGGGCACCTGGGCCGGTGTCAGTTACAGTTCAAAAAAAGTAATTTCATTTTCCTCTAAGTAAACAGCCCATACCTTATCATGACGCGCCAAGGGGCTTGTTACTCCATCCTAACACAAGCTTTCCTGATGTATACTGACTTGGCGCTATGTCACTTCATCTCGCGCCATCTGTTCAACATCAGCTGCCAAACTGAGGTCTGATGGCGATTAAACCAAAAGATTTGTTTCTTAACATAAATGAGACTGATATCTTTAATCCAGAGAAGTCCTAATAAAAACAGCCTTCGCAAAACCGCAGTCTCCATGCCAGACAAATATTCTGTGCAAAACAAAGGCCTTTAGGTTCCTCTAAAATATCCAATTAGGAACTGTGCAATTATAAGGATTACGATAAAATATATCTGATTACGTATGGTAAATCACGACTTACAGTACAACAAAAATTCATATTTATTTACATCTACTGTACAGTCAAAGTTTCTGGATATTGTTAAAACGTAGACAGTAAGGGCAAAATGTATAAATGGGCTTAGGGGGGAATTACATCTGAAGGGGACAAATCAGCTGTGTTTCCATGTGGCCAACAGCAGCCTGACCTGCTCCCTTTGGTCGGTCGAAAGCAGGATTCGCCCAAAAGTGCTCACTGCCTCCACATATTGAGTGAGATCTCCACCACCAAGAAGTGTGGCAGTTTCACGTAGATCTGCCTGGGAGAATTCACTGGAGCTATATTGAATTCCCCCTTAAGCTTAAGTACTGGTTGCCCAACTCTTCCAAGGTGTGTGTGTGTCTATTTTACTACGTAAAACGGTACTCTTTACCTAGAAGGGCGCCCATCGCGGGCATCGCATGTACCAAAAAATCGCATGCGATGCGACCGACGCGATTACCGTGATTTCCCATAGGGAACAATGTTAAATGTCCCAATTGACCCGATTTTCCATAGGGAACAATGTTAAAAGGCCCACAGAGGCCAAATAGCCACCCTGAAGTGTGAAATGGCCCCCCCAATTGTTAACGCCACCCCACGATCAACGTCAACCCGAAGCGTGGCGAGCGGCGGCGGTACGCGTCCTACGACCTTTTCATACCCCCACTATCCACGTCGGCGTGGAGTTGAGAATAGAAAGTGTGGCGAGCGCAGCGAGCCACTGAGCCCGAAGTGTGGCGAGCGCACGCGGACACCTATGAAGCCCGCGAGGGGACGCGTATACCTGTGAAGGTGTCCGCGTCCCCTCGCGGGGCTCGCCACGCTTTGGGCTCGGTGGTTTGCTGCGCTCGCCACACTTTCTATTCTCAACTCCACGCCGACGTGGATAGTGGGGGTATGAAAAGGTCGTAGGACGCGTACCGACGCCGCTCGCTGCGCTCGCCACGCTTCGGGTTCACGTTGATCCTGGGGTGGCGTTAACAATTGGGGGGCCATTTCACACTTCAGGGTGGCTATTTGGCCTCTGTGGGCCTTTTAACATTGTTCCCTATGGAAAATCGGGTCAATTGGGACATTTAACATTGTTCCCTATAGGAAATCGCGGTAATCGCGTCGATCGCATGCGATTTTTTGGTCGCATGCAATGCGACCGACGCAATTTTTTTACCTTACGATGCCCAAGATCAAAATTGTGGGTGCCCTTCTAGGTAAAGAGTACCCGTAAAACTGCTGTCTCATAGGGTCTGCAGTTATATTGTTCAACGCTCGAAACTAGCACAAGAGACCTTATTCCGATTTGATCAGACGGCTGTGAATGTGCAGGCGATCAGCGATAGACTGCACATGCGTGTGTCTGGTAGTATACATGTGCAAGTCCATCCTACGATAAAATCCTACTGCTATTTAGAATGCTAGCCATTCGCAAGTTGATTGACAAAAAGTCAGCGTTAGCATTGGGCACTGCTGCCACCAGTGTCTGGTGCACATCCCTAGTTTCAAATAATATTCATACAATATAATATAGCTATGAAGATGCAATATACCAGGCAGAGTGCCCAGCATGCACTGTAATGTGTGCAGTGAGATGCCGGACACCATGATAGGTCCTCAGGAAGACATGATGTGGTGCCCACCAGGGTAATGTTATACTGTTGCATGGTCTGACCCCAGATGCCCCCCCTAACTCCATTTGACCCAAATTCCCACCACTTTTCCCAAAGAGATGATATCTGGGAAGGTTACCACGGACCTCTGTGTTCTCATAGAACTGCTTCCAGCCATATTACACAAATGGCTGATTATTCTAATACTTCCCTTCTCACTGGAGAATAGGCTGCCATTTAGATACTCCACCTAAGAGAAAGTTGTGGGGACACACAATGCGTCAGACAAAGAGGATGACACAATGTACTGGGCCCTGCTGGTTTATAATATACCCGATCAATGCAGTGCTCTGTCATGGACTAGAATGGACCAGCGCCTTAGCTGAACTGTATAATAATGTGGTTGTACGGAGATACCACGGAGCAGTCTGCCATGTGGATCTACGGAATACACATACACGGAAGCCCTGCATGGTGGTAGCATGTACAGACCCCACGCTATAGCATGTACAGACCCCACGCTATAGAATGTACAGACCCCCCGCTATAGCATGTACATACCTCATACTATAGCATGTACAGACCCCACGCTACAGCATGTACAGACACCACGCCATAGCATGTACAGACACCCACGCCATAGCATGTACAGACACCACGCCATAGCATGTACAGACACCCACACTACAGCATGTACAGACACCACGCCATAGCATGTACAGACCCCACGCTACAGCATGTACAGACCCCGCGCTACAGCATGTACAGACCCCACACTACAGCATGTACAGACCCCATGCTACAGCATGTACAGACACCACACCATAGCATGTACAGTCCCCACACTACAGCATGTACAGACGCCATAGCATGTACAGACACCCACACTACAGCATGTACAGACCCCACACCATAGCATGTACAGACACCCACGCTATAGCATGTACAGACACCCACGCTACTATTGGCAGAGTGTCTATAAGTACGTGCAGGGTGGTTGTTAAACACACACTCCGAAGATATAACCAACTGAAGGATTTATTCAAGTGGCAGGCTTGTAGGATACAACAGTACTTTTGCAGTTAACTTCAGGCAGTAATACAACTGGTACATTGGCAATCACAGTGTCTGGTTGTTACTTAGCTGTAGCGTCTGGCTTATGCAGGGTTAATGGCTATCAACTGGTTTACGCTGGCGGTATCTCTCCCAGTCGTCGCTGCTGCCAATGATGATGGATCTCCCTGTGCAAAGGTCACACTTGTAACGGGATTACAGCGGGGCTTGCTCTTACGCGCTCCGGTGCACGTGGAGCTACAAACAGCATGGATGGAGTCACACACGCTCTCTCTGAGGCACACACTACGCGGGGACTTCCTAACAGGAAAGGGAACGCTGCCAGCAGGGTCAGGGGTCTCTGCCCTGCTATTCGCTTAAGCGAGCTGTCACTCAGGGTGACGCCTAGCTACGTTGCTGCAAGGGGACAAGGCAGACTGTGAGCCTTACACTAGACAGTGTATGGAGACAGGTGCTGAGCGCTACAATCTAACACTCCCCCTCGCTCAAGGCTGTCTTCGGCTACATAAAAGAACTTAATACAATGCTTTGTCCTTTTGTGATACCTGTAACCGAAAATATGGTTAGAGAGAAAAGACATTCAGAACATCAAAACTTCAAATCAACATTTTGAACTTAGACAAGTCCACAGTCCTTCACGAACTTAATAAGCAAGTTTGACGACAGTCCTTTAGTAAGCATGTCAGCAACATTCTGTTCACTTGCAATGTATTCAACATCGATGGACTTGTTCTCCACTAGTTCTCTGATGAAGTGGTGTCTTATCGCGATGTGCTTCGACCTTCCATGATGCTTGGTGGTGCAGGAAAGATCTATTGCTCCCCTGTTGTCACATGCGATACTGATAGTCTCTTCTTCATAAAGTAGACCTAACTCACACAAAGTCTCTTTGATCCAGAGTGCTTCCTTTGATGTCTCTGTAAGAGCCATGTATTCGGCCTCAGTTGTTGAGAGAGCAACGGTTGGTTGTTTTCTACTCGCCCAACTAACTGCAGCTCCGGCCAGTGTGAACAGGTAACCGGTGTGGGAACGACGATCATCTTCATCTGCTCCCCAGTCGGCATCGCAGAAGACTTTCAAATTTGAATTGCTTGTCTTGGCGAATTTTAGTTTCAAGGAACTTGTACCTTTTAGGTATCTCAGGATCCTCTTCACTGCGATCCAGTGTTGTCTTCCAGGATTTATTGCAAATTGGCTCACCCGACTGACTGCATGAGTGATGTCTGGACGGGTTCCAATACTTGCATACATAAGACTTCCAACCACGCTCTTGTAAGGAACATCTTGCATTTCCTCTGCTTCTTCTGGTGTGGTTGGTGACATACCTTTTGTAATCTTGATGCTTTTGTCAATTGGTGTATTTACTGACTTGGAGTCTGCCATTCCATACTTCAAGATTGTTGCCTCGATGTACATTTGTTGGTCGACTGTGACTGTTCCCTTTTGCAAGTTTTGAACAATTCTCATGCCCAACAGATGATTGGCTGGACCTAAGTCTTTCAACTTGAATCTCTGTTTTAGTTGATCTCTCACACTTGTAATGTGATCTTCGTGACCTGCTATAAGTATATCATCCACATAGACTGCTATGATGAACAACTTTTCTCCTAGAGTTTTGTGATAAAGGCAGTGGTCAGTCTCTGATCTAATAAAATTCATTTCAAGTAGTACTGTGTCCAATTTTATGTACCAGCAACGACCACTCTGCTTTAGGCCATATATGGATTTCTTCAGAAGACACACCTTTTCTGTCTGAAGTTCATCCTCATTATAATGATCTGGCGATTCCATATAGATCTCTTCAAGTAGTTCTCCATTTAGGAACGCTGAGTCGAAGTCTAGTTGGTATAGCAGTAAGTCTTGTAAGGTGGCGACTGCAATTACTAACCTGAGAGTGTTATACCTCGCAACAGGTGAGTATATCTCTCCATTGTCAATCCCGGATCTCTGTGTGTATCCCTTAGCAACAAGACGGGCTTTGTAACGGGCAACTTCTCCGTCTGAATTTAACTTCTTGCAGAAGACCCACTTGTTCTTGACTGTCTTGCGATTGCTTGGCCTATCTACTATGGTCCAAGTATCGTTCTCTCTCAGTGCTGATAGCTCTGTGTCTATTGCAGATTTCCATTTCTCCCAATCACTGCACGCTTTCGCTTCTCGAATACTCTGAGGTTCACTGAAAGCAATATTCGCATATTCTTCCTCATATCTTCTAGCTGGTATGCCCTTGTTTCTCCTTATAGAAGCTCTGTTCGTTGGTTCGCTTCCTTCTTCAGTATTTTCTGTTTCAGGTATGCTTTCTATTTCACACACCTCTACTAGTGCTTGCTTTTCTTGTTCTTTTGCTTTTGTGGGTGATGCTGTTTCTTGAAATATCACATCTCTTGATTTCAGAAGACTTCTGTTCTCTGCATCCCAGAGTCTGTATCCTTTGCTCTCCTCTTCCAATGGTCCGCACACATCTGTGTGCTCCAGAGCTAACTGTGTTTCTGCTCTGCTCGCTGACTTGGGAAATGGGTTGCGGGTCTGCTTGCCTTTTATGCAACTCTCGCACACAGGTCTTCCGGTGTCTTTCACTGTGATTCCTGTTGCCATCCCATCAGCTAGTTTCTGGACATTATCATATCCTAAGTGTCCCAAACGTCTGTGCCAGAGTTCCATCGACTCATTTTCAGCAGAGGCTGCCAAAGCTACACATTCATCTGTGTCTAGGACGTATAGTTGGTTGCATCGGGTTGCTGAAGCAATTACAGTCCCTCTTTCATTATGCACCATACACCTGCCCTTTGCAAACTGGACTCTGTAGCCTTTTGCCTCGAGTACGCTGATAGCGATGAGGTTACTTCCCAATTCTGGTACATACAGGACGTCTTGAATATCTGTGACTACTGTCTGTCCCTCAATTCTTAGTCTCACTGTGATTGTCCCAACATTTGATGCAGTAAGGACCTTTTCACCAATCCCGGTAACTGTTGTGGGTGTACACTGTGTTAAAGAATTGAACCACTCCTTGTTGCAGCTGAAGTGTCTAGAGGCTCCCGAGTCCATGTACCAGAGATCCCTCCTTGGCTTGTCTGTTACATTCAGTGCTGACTCGTTCTTCTTGTCATGCCGCTTGTGCATGCCACTAGTGTTCTTCATCCTGCATTCTGAAGCCTTGTGCCCTACTTTGTGGCACACATAACATTTGAACGTGCATTTCTTGGGTTTCGCACCCTTTGCTACTAAGGCAGAACCCTCAGTCATGGCATCCTTGTGGATTCTCTCTTGGAACTGTAGTAGCTTGGCTCTCACAACTTCAGTTGTAAGCTTGGTTTCATTTGACTCTAGTGCGACAACCAGAAAGTCAAATTCTTCTGTCAAGTTCTGCAGCATTACCATCGCCACTTCTTCCTCATCCACTTTTGCTCCTACACATGCCAATTGCTGAGCTATCGATAGTATCTTATCAATATAATCGTTCATGTCCTTGCATGCATTCAGCTTTGTTCCATACAGTGTGCGTCTCAGACTTATCCTACTCATTAAGCCTTTATTCTCATAAGCACCTTGTAGAGTTGTCCACATGTCCTTAGCGGACTCCTTCCCACAGATAGTAGAATAAACATGCTGCTCCACAGCCAGGCCTATTGTGCCAATGGCCTTGTCTACCTCTTCTGGGTTTGGACTATCTCCTGGGGCTATTGTGACTTTCCATAGCTTCTCCCTCTTAAGCTGCATTTCCATAGCAAACTTCCATGTAGTATAATTCTCTGAGCCTTTGAGCTTTGGAAAGTTCATGCTATGCCCTGTACTGTGCATTCTCGTTAACTCTTCCACAAATGGCAATTCAGAAATAATTCCTTTGTGTTCTTTTATGTACTGCGCTAGCACTTTGTCTTTAGGGGGTTAATCTTCGCGCACGTGACATGCTGGGCCCATAACCTATTGGCAGAGTGTCTATAAGTACGTGCAGGGTGGTTGTTAAACACACACTCCGAAGATATAACCAACTGAAGGATTTATTCAAGTGGCAGGCTTGTAGGATACAACAGTACTTTTGCAGTTAACTTCAGGCAGTAATACAACTGGTACATTGGCAATCACAGTGTCTGGTTGTTACTTAGCTGTAGCGTCTGGCTTATGCAGGGTTAATGGCTATCAACTGGTTTACGCTGGCGGTATCTCTCCCAGTCGTCGCTGCTGCCAATGATGATGGATCTCCCTGTGCAAAGGTCACACTTGTAACGGGATTACAGCGGGGCTTGCTCTTACGCGCTCCGGTGCACGTGGAGCTACAAACAGCATGGATGGAGTCACACACGCTCTCTCTGAGGCACACACTACGCGGGGACTTCCTAACAGGAAAGGGAACGCTGCCAGCAGGGTCAGGGGTCTCTGCCCTGCTATTCGCTTAAGCGAGCTGTCACTCAGGGTGACGCCTAGCTACGTTGCTGCAAGGGGACAAGGCAGACTGTGAGCCTTACACTAGACAGTGTATGGAGACAGGCGCTGAGCGCTACAATCTAACAGCTACAGCATGTACAGACCCCACACCATAGCATGTACAGACCCCACGCTACAGCATGTACAGACCCCACGCTACAGCATGTACAGACCCCACGCTACAGCATGTACAGACCCCACACTACAGCATGTACAGACCCCATGCTACAGCATGTACAGACACCACGCCATAGCATGTACAGACCCCACACTACAGCATGTACAGACACCACGCCATAGCATGTACAGACACCCACACTACAGCATGTACAGACCCCACACCATAGCATGTACAGACACCCACGCTACAGCATGTACAGACCCCACACCATAGCATGTACAGACATATAGGTGTGCGCACATTGAGTCTTATGGGTGCACAGGCACCCCCTAATGCTGTGCCCACCCTTTTGAACACCTCCCTACCAGCAATACCTTTTACCAAAGACCTTTGCTTTTTAGAACTGTATTCCATTGAAAGAAACACCTATCAATCATTTATGTGTGTTTTGCATTGTTACTTGTACCAGACCATTGTCATATCACTACATATCATCCATATATGTTTTTTTACTTTATTTGCATGTAATATTATACTGAGAGCTGTTTTATTTTGCAGCGAGTACCAATAGATGATGGTAGATATGCCTGATTGACACTTAGACACACCCAATGGGCGGTGTTATACATGCCCAAGATGTGGTGCTAGGCACACTCCTTTGATGGTGCACCCCCTTATAAAATGTGCTGCGCACGCCTATGTACAGACACCCACGCCATAGCATGTACAGACACCCACGCCATAGCATGTACAGACACCCACGCCATAGCATGTACAGACACCCACGCCATAGCATGTACAGACACCCACGCCATAGCATGTACAGACACCACGCTATAGCATGTACAGACACCCACGCTATAGCATGTACAGACACACAGGATGAATTAACCCTTTGAGTGGCACCATCTCTGAGAGACATTCAAAATATACGCTAAAAATGCCGGTGTCTCTAACATTTGTTATATAAATTCAAACAAAAATGTGTAAAAAAAAAAAAAAAGATTATATTTCCTATATAAGGTAACATTACGGGGGAAATTTACTAGGGATGCGAATATGGCTGTTTTAGCCGTATGCAAATTCGTATTCCGGAGGGGAATTTATAAAGCTGTCAAATACGACTGCTTTGTAATCCCCGATTTCGTATTCATTCATATTAGCGGCCGTATATACGGCCGCTAATATGAATTTGTATAGGCAGCCTGCACGGATCAGTCAGATCCATGCAGGCTGCAGAGTGTAACAAAAAGGAAACCATACTCACCTGTCCCAGGGCGACGTAGTCCAGGTAAGGGTCTTGGCAAAAAAACAAACCGACACCCGAAACCAGCCGGACAGCAGAGAGCCGCACGGTGTTTGTGTACATCGTGCGGCTCCGCCTCCCGAATGCCGCTATTGGCCGCCTTGCGGCCTAGCGGCTCCTGATTGGCCGCAAGGCGGCGAATAGCGGCATTCGGGAGGCGGAGCCGCACGATGTACACAAACACCGTGCGGCTCCTGCTGTCCGGCTGGTTTCGGGTGTCAGTTTGTTTTTTTGCCAAGACCCTTACCTGGACTACGTCGCCCTGGGACAGGTGAGTATGGTTTCCTTCCACAGCTTCCTCCATGGATTTCGTCGGATCCAGACGGGGACGCCATCGCCGACATGGACAGCGATGTCGACATGGACCAGAAAACGACACAGGACCAGAAGACGACACAGGACCAGGGCTACCTACGGAAAGAAGATAGGTAAGTATTAGTATGTGTGGGCTTTGTATGTATTAAAGTTTTATTTTAAGTATGTGTCAGTGTGTTTTATTGTACTATTTTTAATACTGTGGCACTACAAGACCCAGCGGGCCCTTTAATGCCCCGTAGGCTGGGACTTGTGGTTCTCCAAGTCCCAGCTTGCGGGGGAGGCTTGCTGGGACTCATAGTGCCCCAGTATTAGACAATAGTTTAATCTTTTTTTTACACCATTTATCAGCTCGATGCCCACCGCCCAGGGGCATCGAGGACAGCACCAGGCTTCAGCCTGGTCAGGTAAGTCCTGGAGGGGGGGGGGGGCCTTTATTGGGGGGGTCCCCACTCCCCCAGGGCCCCTGGCCAGGCTGACTGGTCGGTAGGGTTAATGCTTTGGCCGGGGGGACTTGTATAAAAAGTCTCCCCCCGGCTGTGGCATTACCCTGCTGGCTGGTTTGGCCTGGGGCTGGTTCTTGAAATACGGGGGACCCCTAGTCATTTTGTCCCCCGTATTTTGGGAACCAGCCCCGGACCTGGAGCCTGGGGCTGGTTGTTAAAAATCGGGGAACCCCTATTTGTCGGGTTCCCTGATTTTTAATTACCGGCCCCGGCTCTGTCAGCCTGGTGCTGGTTACAGCTGTGGGGGGGACCCCACGCCAATTTTTTTTTACACTCTGCAGCCTGCATGGATCTGACTGATCCGTGCAGACTGCCTGTACGAATTCGTATTAGCGGCCCTATATATGGCCAGCTAATACGAATGGTTACACCATCGGAGGGTTACAAAGCAGTCGTATCTGACTGCTTTGTAATTTCCCCCCTGGAACACGACTTTGCATACGACTGAAACAGTCGTATGCAGCCGTAGGGGAAATACCAATACGAAAAACTAGGTTTTTCATATTGGTAAATTTCCCCCACTGTATCAGAAGTCATATGAATCCTGAATTATTTTAGACTCTTTGAAGCCTCCACATGAGGAATAACCTAAGGTCAGTCATATGTCTGATCACTATTATTAGCTGCAGGATTTTATTAATGAACAGTAAGAACGTGTTTTTCAATTGGGGCATATGTATCATTGCTTAAAAAAAATATAACACGGAGAGAGATAAAGTGCCAGCCCATCAGCCAGCCCCTAGCTGCCAAGTTACAGGCTGTGTAAGAAAAATGACAGGGGTTGACCGGCTGGTACTTTAGCTCTCCCTAGAGTAATGCATGCCGTGTAGGCTTTTCCTGAGTCTCTCTTACTGTAGGTGGAGTTTTTGTTTTTAGGAAAGAAGATTTATTATTGGAGTTATGTTTAATTTGAGCATAATTAGTCACAGTGAGTCTTATCAAGATAAAATGTCACGCTGTGCTTGTGTTCTCCGGTATTCTAGAAGAAGGGTTATTGATGCGTTGTTTTTCCAAAACCTACTGTATTGTAGTTTGGGGGCAAGAAGCAGCTGCACAATAAAAATATTGTTCAACTTCAGCACACAGGACAATGCCCTGAATGATCCCACTACCCTCACTAAGGAATCTCATAGAACTCACACGTAACCTCACTGTTGAGCGATCGCACTAGTTCCTAATGACATAATTAGGCTGTATCACCATAACGCTGGCTACAGGCTGCACGACAATATGGCCAATGGATTGCGTTACAATTTACCTCTTCAAATAGTGGGGCAGATGTATTAAGCTTGGCAAAGAGATAAACTGGAGATAAAGTAGAAGGAGGTAACACACCAGCCAATCAGCTCCCAACTGTCATATTTCAAACACAGCTGATTGGCTGGTGTGTTTTCTCCTTCCACTTTATCTCCAGTTTAACTCTTCGCCAGGATTAATACATCTGCCCCAGTGTAACTTATTTGGCTTTGCCATTAGCCTGTTAATGGCATCTCTTACTAACGCTCCTCTCACCTGGACACTCAGGGGTAAATGTACTTATCGGGAACCGAGTTGGCCGCTAAGTGACCAATAGCGCTATCCGGGGAGAGGAGCCGTAGAATGCACAAGTATTTTTCCTTTTTTTGCCCAGTATTTGGATGTCTACAGGGAACGAATAGGACGCAGTCCACATTTAGGAGGTGGTAAGTATGGTTTCCTTCTCCATGTACCCACAACTTGGATTACTACTGAAGAAGGGGACCGATACCTACGTGTCAAGATAGGTAAGTTGCTATGTGTGGGCTCTGTATGAAATAAAGTTATATTTTTCTGGTGTTTATTTGTCTATTGGTTCTGCTGTGTAACTAATACCACTTTTACCCCAAAACTTCCGGGTCGTACCTGTGTTTTTGGACCCGAATGCCACCCGGCAGTTGTTCCCTTTCACGCCGGCGTCCCCCGGCATTATGCCAGATGGGTGAAGTCGGGCCCTGAGCCGACGCTTGGAGATGACATCATCTGTACCATGTCAGAGGCAAACACAATATTTTTAGAGGGGGGGTTTCCAAATATAATCCAAAATCTCCCACTCTGCATTGGAGTAGGTGCAGGAGTCTGGGGGAGCAGTAACAACCCTGATATTGGACTTTTTATACACTGCATGGAATACACTATGGATATGTAACAGTGCAGAGGTCATGGGTTCAATTCCCACCATGGCTCTTACCAGGGGCTGGCTGGCAACTTTTAGCCTGGGGGGCAAGTCCAGAGCATCGACCCATAAGTAACAGCGCATCGTTAAATGGAGGTTTTTAGTTTAAAAAATGTGGGTACTTGTATATTACCACAGCGCCCACTAAGCAATTTGCTTACTGGGCTATTCTGCAAAGGAAAATCGCATTGGCCATTTTAAGGGCCATGCGATGCAATGCGATTTTCCTATGTAATTGATTTCCTGCTCTCTCAGCCCCAGGGGATCGCATCGCACCTCCCGCAAAATCGCATGCGATTTTATAGGGTGTGCGATGCCATTACATTACATTAGCTATACCATAATATCATTGTATAACATACAATGATGTTTTAGCCGCCCCCCCACTATCCACGCCACCCCAAAGCGTGGCGAGCGGCGGCGGAACACGTCCTTCTACCTTTTCATACCCCCACTATCCACGTCGGCGTGGAGTTGATGTTATATAGTGTGGCGAGGGCAGGAATCCATCGAGCCCCTCGCCACACTATATAAAATCAACTCCACGGCGACGTGGATAGTGGTGGAATGAAACCGTCAGAGGATGCGTACCGCTGCGCTCGCCGCGCTTCGGGTACGTAAAACATCATTGTATGTCATACAATGATATTATGGTATAGGTAATGTCATGGAATCGCACACCCTATAAAATGTGGTGCTACACTAATTGGGGATCCATGTCAACAAAAACCCGCGAAGAAATACATTGTCCATCAGCTCATTTTAATTTGCCAATAAAATAAGGCTGCTCATGCCATTTGAAAGAGAACATTGGCTGCAGCATTACAATACGGTATACTTTAGTACGAGGTTGGTTTTAATTAACTTGGCAGCGCTGTGTGTGTGTGTGCAGCAACAATTTTAGCTACAGCGGTGATTAACTGGGCATCTAGAAAAAAAAAAAATCAGGCTTGTTCCTGCTGGTTTAGTGCCAACTTGTACTGTCCTGATAGATGTAAAAAATGTATAGACAAACATAATAAAATTAATAAAAAACTGCAGCATCATAAGCATTAGATAATCAGTTATTGGCAAGTAGAAATATTATATTACACGAGGTGAGCATATTATTCTGTGTTATCGTTTTAGAACTGAATGAAAGTTTTATAATCTCTAGAGAAAGGACGTCTTAAGCCTAAATTCCAATATTACACTTGATCCCACCAGCTATGTGTTCAAAGACAGATTAGTGTTGTGCTAAAACTTTATACTGGAAATGGAATTTATTTGATGTGCAGTTAGTGAAATTCACAATTCTGGAAGACAATAATGATCAAGTTTTTTCAGCTGTCAAATAGTGAGAAATAAACACTTATATAATATGCATAACGCACAAATCACTGTATTACTGAGACGTCCGCAGGTCCTCAAGAACACAAACAGTTCACTCCTCCCAGGTCAGCCTGCAGGTGCACAGGTGTATTCAGTACTCACTAACACAGTTCCCAGGCCAACCAGCAGGTGCAAGGGTGTAATAATTACTCACTGGCACATTTCCCAGGTCACCTGGCAGGTGTACTGGTTACTCACTGACACAGTTCCCAGGTCAACCTGCAGGTGCACAGGTGTACTCATTACTCACTGACACATTTCCCAGGTCACCCTGCAGGTGCACAGGTGTACTCATTATTCACTGACACATTTCCCAGGTCACCTGGCAGGTGTACTCATTACTCACTGCCACATTTCCAGGTCACCCAACAGGTGCACATGTGTACTCATTACTCACTGACACATCTCCCAGGTCACCTGGCACATTTGCCTGGTCACTCAGTAGGTGCACAGATGTACTCATTACTCACACATATTTCCCAGGTCACCTGGCAGGTGCAAAGGTGTACTAATTCCACAATTTAAAAGATCCACATTTGGTGCTAATTATTTCACTTGTGATTATATGAGGAGACCTTAAAAACATGAACTGTTCCAGTTCCTGAGGACGGAGTATGACAATGAGTGAAATACTGGTAACGAAAAGCAAAATTTCAAAATGCTGACTGTATTCCTGCAGATAGGAGACAATGAGGACAATGAGACAATTTGGATGTTTTTCGGTCTTGTCCTGTACATAGACCCAGTGCAAGGTTACTCTACACCCTAGGCACACTTCATTCTTCTGGCCAATGTAGTCCTTATAAGCCTGGGATATACAGTACGAGCGGTGATTGATAAGTACCCGTATTTGATGATAGATGGCCCCACTGTCAAACAATGACTGTCAGAACTTCAGATAAATTCAGTGTGTACATTTGTTTTGGTACTGTAGCTGTTGGATATGAGCAAGTTTTTTTTCTAACTATGGAGAAAGTGATCAGTGATTAGATTCTTGTTTTTGGATGGGAAGTCGTGTGAGGAAATCAAAGAATTCAAGCATGGTTGTACATCCATCCTCGATGAAGTGCATCCAGGTTGCCAATTGATATAACTATGGATGAAATGGTCAACAAAATCCATGATATTGTATTGGCAGAACGGCGAGTGAAGATCAGAGAGATTGTTGAGATCGTAGGCATCTCATTTGAACATGTGCAGAATATTTTACATGAACATTTGGGCATGTCAATGCTATCAGCAAGATGGGTGCAGCGTTTGCTCACCGCGGACAACAAGCGGAATTGAATAACAACTTTCAAAACAGTGTTTGGACCTGATTAAGCGTAATCCAAAGGAACTTCTACGCCATTACGTGACTGATGAAACATGGATCCATCACTACACGCCAGAAATGAAGGAACAGTCAAAACAGGTGATTTCACCCGGCAAACGTGCACCAAAGAAGGTCATGGCCACCGATTTCTGGGATTCCAAAGGCATAATCTTCATCGACTATTTGAAAAAGGGAAGAACGATCACAGGGCAGTATTATAATAATAATAATACTTTTATTTATATAGCGCTCTTTCTCCAATAGGTCTCAAGGCACTTTACAGATAGAATGAATGTAATACAGTACAGGAACAATGAAGTACAGAAAAGCTTTTCATAAACAATACTTAAAGGGAATGAAGGAAATGCTTGAGTAAACAGGAAAGTCTTAAATCTGTTTTTGAAGCATTCTAGAGTGGGGGCCTCTCGAACTATGCGGGGAAGTGAGTTCCATAGAGTCGGAGCAGCATGGCTAAAAGCTTGACCCCCCAGATGAATTATGAGAGATCCTAGGTACTGCTAAAAGTCATCTACAGATCGCAGTAATTGGGTGGGACAGCATGGAATCAGAAGCTGCTCCAGGTACATTGGGTCTTGATCCTGTAGGGCTTTGAAACTCAGTAAGTTGATCTTGAAAATGATTCATCATTTGGCACTTCCCGCGGATCGCATGCAATATCGCATGCGATTTGCATGTGATGCAATCCGCGATACTATTTAGTAAGCCCCAACAATTCACATCAGCCCAAAGTGTGCCGAGCACAGCGAGCCCTGCAAAGGGACACGGTACGCGTCCTCCTGACCTGTTCATACTCCCACTTCGGCATCCACGTCGGCGTAGAGTTGATTTTATAAAGTGTGGCGTGGTGAGGACAGCGGGAAACGTTGATTTTATAAAGCGTGGTGAGGACAGCGGGAAACGAGCCTGAAGCGTGGCGAGCGCAGTGAGCACGGAATACACTGCAAGTAAGCCGCGACCCCTTGCAGCAAGCCACACCAGGATCGGTGGCTCGCTGTGCTCGCCACACTTTATAAAATCCACTTCAAAATGGATAGTGGGGTAGGAACAGGTTGGGAGAACGCATACCACTTTCCCCTCACAGGGAACGCTGCGCTCGCCACCACTTCGGGTTGACGCGGTTAGTGGTGAGGGGTGCTAAATCTCATCGCATGCAAATTGTATGCAATCCGCAGGCAGTGCCATTGTGAAACTACACAAGTACCCACTATTTTATGGGCAACTAGTGAAGGCTACATCACCACAGCGAAATTGGTGGAATTGGGCTACAAATTGCTGCTGCATCTGGCGTATTCTCCACATTTTAGCCCCTGTGACTTTTTCCTGATTCCAAACTTTAAAAAAAAAATGGCTCGGTGGAAAGAGATTTGCATCTAACGAGTAGGTAATCACCGAAACCCGAAGCCTATTTCGCAGAGCTCGACAAATCCTATTTTTTGGAGGGCTTGAAAAAGTTGAAATATCATTGGGCCAAGTGTATCGAGCTAAAAGGGACTATGTTGAAAAACATGGGTACTTATCAATCGCCCCTCGTATATTTTATATATACAGATATATACATAGAGAGAGATGAGAGAGATAGAGATAGATATATATATAGGGTGACATTTAATAGGATGCAAAAATGTGATTTTTGCGATTTTTTTTGCCAACAACTGCTGAAATCACACTTTTTCACAAATTCGAATATCTGGGCTCCCCAGTATTTTTTGAAACCAGCACCGGGCTCCCACAGCCGGGGTGTCATGCCACAGCCGGGGGACACTTTTTATATAAGGTCCCCCGGCTCAAACATGAGCACCTTGGCTGGTCAGCATTGGACGGGCTACCTGGAGGAGTGGAGACCCCCCCCAATAAAGGGGTCCCCCCTCCAGGCTTCACCCGTCTGGGGCTGTCACCGGCGTCCGTGGCCAGTGGACGCTGGCCTGATAGGGTTAATTCACACATTCCTAACATTGCTTTATGCAGGAGAACTACAAGTGCCAGCAGACCTCCCCCGCATGCTGGGACTTGGAGAACCACAAGTCCTTGCTGGAGCTTGTAGTGCACCTGTAAAAAGAATGTTAAAAGAAAAGACACACACAGAAAAGTATAACTTTATTTCACACACAAACACACACCTCACTTTTACACTAATATACTTACCAACCCAGGATCCAGCGCTGGTCTGTCTCCTGTAGAGCCAGCTCACCCCGCACTGACAGCGGGGTGAGCCGGTTTTCTCCTGTGCAGCTAACAGCCTCTGTAGGGCTCTCCCAGCACTACAGAGGCTGATAGCGGCATTGCCTGATGCGTCTCCATGGAGACGCATAGCTCAGCCCATTTGTCATTAATGAGCCCGGGGCTGGTTATGCTCAGGAGTGGGGACCTCAAGCCATTTTTATTTATTTATTTTAACACATATTCCCACATTACCTCATATTCGCACATTTTCATGCCTAAAAATCACACATTTTCATGACTAAAATTTGCACATTATTGCACTTAATCGCACTTTTTTTCCTGGAATACGCACCTCATTAACTATGCGAATTCGCGGCATAAAATTTGATTTTAAAAAGTGTGATAATGGGCGACTTTGAAAGTGTCTAAAAATCGCATTCTATTAAATGTCACCCGTGTCTTTTGAACATAAGTGAGGCATATTGCGCTTTTGTGGTCATTCAAGAATTTCCGGAGAATAATTACGCAACAGTCCTGCTGAAACGCTCATTGTATAGACCCTGCTGAAATCAATTTCTGATTTGGTTCAGAAATGAATACTTTGAAGCGATTAACTTATGAAGGGTGAGATGTGCGAGTTACTGTATGAGCATTTTCTGGCAGTGGAAATGTACTGAGATAAAGCAGACAGATCTGCCAGACCTCAGGGGGAAAGTGACTAAGAGGCTGTTTTGAAATATACTGTATGCCGCAGACATTTCGCATTCCTCTTAGCACTTTCATCATGTGTCAGACCTGAGACAGCGCGTTCCAAAGGTGAAAAATCCCCTCGTAAGCTGTAATTCACCTGTATCTCACCTGTACCTGATGTGATGTGGGCCACAAAAGTTGTGGCCTTATATTAAATTATAAATGATAACAAGATGTTGTTTGGCGATGGTGCCATGCACATAGCTGGCACTATCTTTCATTTGATACTAAAATATGAATTTGTTGCTATAATTTTTCATATACCCTATAACATTTCCCATAGAGCAAAACACATGTGGGAAATAGGAATCTGGTTTCTGGTACAAATATCCTTAACCCCTTCAGTGGTGGGTTTTGCTGGGGCAGGACAAACCTACTGGGACAGGTTTGTCCTGCCCCAGAAAAACCCACCACAGATAGTGGGAAGCCGCCGCTCCCCCCCCCCCCTCACCTCTGCTCCGGCATTAGTACGCCGGAGCTAGCTCCCCTGCCGCCGATTCCCCCTGCCGCCTGTCAGTCATGACACAGACGGCAGGCTCGGGAATGTTTCGACTCGGGTACCTGAATTCTCCCGAGTCCCTCCGAACAGCGCCGACCATCCCCGAACCTGCCGCCTACGTCACTGATACAAATAGTGATTGGCGGGGAACTCCGGCAGCGTACGATCGCTGGAGCGGAGGGGGTGGGGGCAACAGGAGGGAGGGGGGTGACGGAGGGACCCCTAAAGGTAGTGGAGCACCACTGGCAGGCACCTAATTCAAAAAGTAGTATGCCCGGATATTTTCCGGGACAGCCCGCTGCGGCAGCGCAGCTGAGCCCGGAAAATTTCCGGGCATACCACTCAAGGGGTTAATCGTCTTGTGCCCAGTGCCTCCCAGAGGAAGGGGGAGCGGGTACTAATTTACCCGGGCTTGCTGGAGGGGCCCTGGTCGGACCCCCCCAATTCCCCCTCTGTCTTAGCAGCAGCACACACCTACACCTACAGCTTATGCTGTTGACAGCAGGCTCAGCATGAGCGTCTCACTGACAGCTTGAGAGCTCATGCTGAGCCTGCAGTCAGCACATGCTGTAGGTGTGCTGCTGCTGAGTGGGGGGGGGGGGCAATAACACTCCCCTCTCAACTTTAGGGTGTTTTTTACACACACACACCGCCCCCCCCCCCTAAACATTTTGGGGACATAGCCTAATTGCGGGAGGCATGGCCACCTCCTGTGGTTAGGCCACGCCCCAAAAAATTTACCGGGGCCCAGCATACCTCTTGGTGGCCCTGCATGCGCCCGCACCATTACAGACTCCAACAGAACTAATTATAATGCATAACGATCTCATTTACATGGTTCATTTGGAGCAACTTGAATTCATGTCATATTGTTTTAATTTAGTTTGGGGGAGGGGGAAGGGGGAAGCAGAACGTATAATATTATATATGTTGTGGCAGATTGAGAAACATTTGTATTAAATCTTGTTCAGTTGATTATTTCATTTATGCTATATATAACTGTGGCGTAACATGATGCCGACATAAAACATGTCGGTATCTGCAGAATCTCAATGTGTTCAAAGTGTTGAATTTGCCCAGACTGGCGGGTTAAAGTTAGGCTGCAGCAGTGGAGGGTCGGCTATTTATTTATTTATTTTATTTATTAACAATTTCTTATACAGCGCAGCAAATTCCATTGCGCTTTACAAAAGCTATCTGATAGAAGGTTAGGCACTAAGTGGAGTATAAATATTAGGCTATGGGACGGGCTTAAAAATGGTTACTGGAGGCAAGGGTTTAGCTACTGGAGGGCAGGGTCAATGTTGGGCTACAGGAGGGGGGGAATTAAGGGCAGCCATTAGGGGAGGATTAGGCGCTAGAGGGTGGGTTAATATTAGGCTTCAGAGGAGAGGGTTAGGGTTAAGCAACAGGTGAAGGGTCCTAATTGGTTACAGGAGGCGAGTATTCGGCACTAGTGTTAGTGCTCCATTATAGAAGGAGAGGTTTAGTCTGTAAGAGGGGGTCATTGTTAGACTGTAAGAAAGTTAGACACTAGAAGGAGGGCTGGGGTACAGCTATGAGAGGGAGAGTTAAGGCCCATACACCCTGGGCGACTTTGAGCTCAGTTTACTCGTTTGAGCTGCTTTCAGCTCGAGTGTGTGTACAGGGCAGCGATAAGCGTTGAGCACTGATACGTGCTCCCATATCATTGCCGGCGGCTGCCGCTCATCTGCTGGTATTACCAGATATTACCAGCAGATGAGCGAGTGAGTGGACGACTTTCCATAGCATCCTGCTATGGCAAGTAGTTATCCACTCCCGGGATAATCGCTAAAATGGGCGAAAATCGTGTGCATGCACTGAGCGATTTTCAGCCCAGCGGTTTTCCCCATTGTCGTTATCCATACACACTGGGCACAATCGCCCAGTGTGTATGGACCTTTAGGATTAGGCACTAGATGAAGAGATAGTTTTTTGCTATAGGAGAGATGGGTTAAGGTTAGGCACTGGGTGAGTGGTAGGGTTCAACTATTGGATGAGAAGTTTAGGGTGAGGCACTAGCAGGAGGGTTAGTGGTAGGCTACAGAAGGGGAGGGTTAGGGTGAGGCACTAGCAGGAGGGTTAGTGGTAGGCTACAGAAGGGGAGGGTTAGGGTGAGGCACTAGCAGGAGGGTTAGTGGTAGGCTACAGAAGGGGAGGGTTAGGGTGAGGCACTAGCAGGAGGCTTAGTGGTAGGCTACAGAAGGGGAGGCTTATGGTTAGGCACTAGGGATAGGGTTAAGGGTTAGCGATATTCACCACCGAAAGTGTCAAAGGATGCTCCAGGTGACATCATGACATCACTGCTGTCCCTGATAGACACCGCTGGAGCCCCTGTATCCACTGAAGCAGGTAGGTCACTGCTAGATCACCTGGGCCCCCCTGATATTTCCATACCCCCAAATGTCACAGAGACCTGGGCACAGGCTCTCTGTTCCCTTAATATGGGCCATACAGTACATGAGACCAACTTTGCTCCAACCATCCAACAGTCCAACCTTCCAATTTATCTGTCCAACTAAAACACCACCCCACAAATAACCAACTTTATCATCAGCCCTGACTGGCCAACTTCTCCCCAGCTTGTTATGTCACAGAAGTAGGAGGACAGCCTCTGACAACTTTTCAAGTCAAGTCAGTTTATTGTCATCAGCAGAAGGAGAAACTGTCTTTGCAGACGAAATTGTAACGTACATAAAATATCAATACAATAAAAGCAATATGCGCATATAACATACATAAAAATTTAAAAAAGAAAAAACAAACAACATTTAGGCATTCAACATACTTACTGCTGATGGTAGGAAACTAGTGTGCCAACGGCTTGTATGTGCCCTCAGGGTTCTGAACCTTTTAAGCGAGGGTAATTTCTCAAATGTACTATAAAAAGGGTGGCTAGAATCTGCTAAAATATTTTTAGTTCTCTTCGAAATTCTGGAAATATAAAGCTTCAGAATGGTTGTCAGCTGCACTCCAATAATTTTACAATATGCTCTAGTTTAGAGCTTTCCCTAGCCGTGCAGTTGCCAAACCAAACGATAATACCGAAGATCAGGATGCTTTCAACATCTATAAAAATTTGTCATGGTGGGCCTGCTCACACCAGTCGCTTTTAACCGCCTAAAAAAAAAAGAGACACTGTTGGGATTTTTTTTATTTGTGTCAGTACATTGCCAGACCATGTTGGATTTGCCGACACCTGAATGCCCAGGAACTTGACTGACTCCATAATTTCTACATCTACCCCATTTATAGACACCGGTCTCTTAGGCCCAGCTTGCTTTCTTCTGAAGTCAGTCACTAATTCTTTCGTTTTCCCCACTAGATTATTTCCTTCACTCCAGATTACCAGCCTCACTATTTCATCTCTATAGTAGTGAATCTCATCATCCTCACTGATCAACCCCACAATTGCTATATCGTCCGCGAATTTCACGATCTTAACAGAACCAGAGGGCGATACGCAGTTGTGGGTAAACAGCGAGTATAATAGGACACATCCCTGCCGCACTCCGGTTTTAATTGTTAGCTCCTCAGATGCAGCATTCCCCATTTTAACCTGTCAGTTAGGAAATTTAAAATCCAATTACAGGTAAATCCGCTTAAACCCATATCAAATAATTTCGATACCAGTGACACTGGGATAACTGTATTGAATGCGGAACTATAGTCCACCAGAAAAATCCAGACATAAGCTGATTTATGTTCCAAGTGCGTTAAAATGGAGTGCATGACAGAAGCTACCGCATCATCAGAACATCGTTTTTTCCTGTATGCAAATTGAAAGGGGTCAAATTCTACCTGTAAAAATGACTGAATCTGTCTTATTAGCAATCTCTCAATGCATTTAGTTACCAATGACATTAACGCAATTTGGCGATAGTCTTTTAAGCATTTGGGAAAGCCCTTCTTTTTAGGGACCGGGATAATATTTGAGGTTTTTAAACATTTTGGGACTGTGCAATTTAGGAGGGATTGATTAAAAAAGTTTTGCATGCTTTAAATCCGGGTTTGCCGGTTGTTTAGCAGTAGCTCGGCTGAGCTCCGACATGTTGCGGGTCCTCACTTGGCGGCAAGAGGTCAAATGCGCAAGATAGTGACCTCCTGCCGCTCCGCTGGCATGTAGCTTTTCCTCGCTTGGTGGCAGGTGGTCAGAAAGTGAGCTCCAACCTCATGTAGTGGTTCCTCGCTTGGCAGCAGGAGGTCAACGCCACAAGAAAGTGACCTCCGGCTGTAAAGTGACTCTCTTTGCAGCCGGAGCTCACTTTCTTGCGGCGTGAGGTGACTTACTTAGCAGGAGATTTCACACCTTTTCCCTCATGCTGTGCTCCTTTGTCGCCGCCACCGCCGCTGTTCCACTTGGGCCTCCCAGATCTGGTAACTCTCACTTTGATTTTTGGGGAATATGTATAAAGGAGCATCACAGTGTGGGGCATATGTATAATGTAGCGTCACGGTGTGGGGCATATGTATAATGGAGCATCACGGTGAGGGGCATATGTATAATGGGCATCATGTTTGTGGCATATGTATAATGTAGCGTCACGGTGTGGGACATGTATAATGTAGTGTCACGGTGTGGGGCATATGTATAATGGAGCATCACAGTGTGTGGCATATGTATAATGGACATCATGTTTGTGGCATATGTATCATGGAGCATCACTGTGTGGGGCTCATTGGGGTCATATGTGTATTACACCCCCATTTTAAAATGTCAGTAGCTCTTTGGGTAATTTAGTTTGCCGCAAGTAGCTCACGCTCAAAAAAAGGTTGGAGACCACTGCTTTAAATAAATGTTTCTTTGTTATAAATGTCAATGTATTTATGTGTATTTATTACGTTTACATGAATTAATTTATATATAATTGTGAAAGGTTTGTCCCGCCTCAAAGACTCCCTCGGTCACCCACTGTCTCTCTCTCTTGCTCCCCCCATCTCTGAATTTCTCTCTCTCACACACACACTCCCTCTCTCTTTCTTTCTCTCTCTCTCCTTCCATCTCCCACTGTCTGGCTCCCTCCATCTCATACAATCTCTGGTGGAGCGGGATGGTCATCCGGTGTGTGGCCACTATCAGGTAGATTTTAATAGCCATTAAATAATGATTTGAAAAGCAATCAATCATAAATCTTCTCAGGCCCATGGAGGACAGCAGCAGCAGTGGCCTCATCATAGGAGGATTTGTAATCTCAGGTACTGTAGGCTGAGCATGTCAGTGCTCCTACAGAGTAAGGTACAGAGGGACAAACACATGCTTTTCATGTATCTGACAGACTGATTGGTGAATTTGAAATCAAATGGTTCTTATAAGTGCGGTTCTTGTACCCCATCTGTATTTTTCTTATATATTATTCACTAATTCTCCTTATAAACCTTTTCCTGCTATATATATATATATATATATATATATTTTTTTTTTTTTTTTTTTATTGCAGATGTTTTTACTAATATACACTTCATATATTTTCTCATTTTTATGTGTTGGACTCATGTGTTTTATAAATGTATGGACTTATGGAGATACCATATAAAATGGATTTTAAAATGGCTGTGTGCTCCAAGAAGCGTTCCACAGGACTGGATGTGACATTAAACCAGGAAGCGATATGATGGAACGCATAGATATGGGACATAGTTTCCGGAACACCAAGTACCTCCTGCGAAGTCACTTAGGACACATAGGACTTCCGGGGCTAACAGCTGTGGATGTTTTTATTAATTATGTATGGGGATAAAAGGGCAGTAGCGCACGCAGGGGGGCTGGGGGTTCTGAGTACCCAGAACCCCCCCCCCCCCCCAGGAGACTAAGGGCCCTAGGCTGAAAGCTGAGGGTCCCCTCTTTCCATGGGTACAAGAATTTAAAAAATCGTCCCTTGGGAACTGGAGATATCTGACTTTAAATCAGTGGTCCCCATCCAAGCCTGTTAATTGCTGTTCCCAGTCAGATATTTCAGATTTCAGATTCTGTCTGACAGAGTTTTCCTGAGGGTATATTTCAAAACTCTGATCCCCTAGTCCCCAATACCATTTGGTAGGTGGGATTCTCTAGTTTTTCATTCCATTAAAATCTCAGAACTCTATTTCTGGGAACTGGAGATATCTGCAGTCAAGCAAGCTGTCCTCCCACCAGAAAATTATGAATAATAAGCCTACTCCCCTATACACCCCTCCTCTGCATATTAAACATCCTCTACCACCCTGGAAGTTATGTATCAGGGCCCCATCATTCAGCCCAATGCCCCCTTCTCCCACCTTATCTCCCACCATCTGTGCAGTAAAGGGGTAATTAGTGGAAATTACTGATCCAGGCCCTACATGCTGAGCGGTTGATATAATACCCCCTACCACCCGTGGGACATCAAAGCTTCCCCCACCCCTACCGCTGGAGGATCGGTAGGTGCCCCCAATACATTGCTATGCCCAGGGGTCTACACTGCTGTTGACACCCCTGCATGTATGTGTGTGTGTGTGTGTGTATATATATATATATATATATATATATATATATATTTTTTTTTTATTATTATTTATATACATTTGGTCTATATATAATACTTTAACTGACATATACTGGGTCACCTAAGTGTCCATCTCCGTGCTTTGCTCCGCCCCTCTGGAAACCCCCTTCTGAAAATCCTGCGTTTGCCCCTGAAGGGCCCCGCTCAGCATCAGCGGCCATGCTTCTGATGAAGGGCGTCATTGCCTGAAAGTGCGCTCAAGCTTGCCACTGCTGCTGATCGGACCCCTCCTGGAGGTGGAAATCGTTACCAACTGATGGAACCTGCCATTTGCCCTGCTGGTCAGTGTCTTGGTATAGAAGTCCGGCCCTCTGGTTTTCCATCTAAGGAGGTTGTCTATCCGCTTTTTGTGGACTACATGCTTTTTATTCTTTATACCATGTGAGTGCGTACAATAAATATTCTGTTTTAAAATATAAAAACAGTGTTGCACTAAATATATGTTTTTCAAGTTCCCAGATCAAAGTGGAATTTGGATTAAGTAGTGTGTAAAGGAGCTCATACACGGTCCGTTGTGTAGGGCTCCGTTCTGTACTATGCGATGCGCGCTCCCGCGCATCACATAGTACGGTACAAAAAGTATGTGCTGCACATACACACTTTTTGTACTAGGTACACATCGCATCGGATCACAGTGCATGCACACTGCATGCACTAGGGATCCGATCCGATCCGATGTGTGCTAATTAAGTCCCAAACGGACCGTGTATGGGCTCCTTAAGTTGTTTATGTGATTTATCGCCAAGGGTGCACAGTATTTTGGGATACTATTATTCATTATTGGAACCACTTGTGGTGAAGGTTCAATATTTTGTCACCCCGGCTGAAATTTCACTTGTTGGGCTAAAGACATGAGTATTGTATTATCCACTGCTGGTCATGTGCCCACCTACGTATCGATCGGTTGGGGGAAGCTTTCTCACTACACTTGATAAGTCGGTGTCCAAGGATGTTCAAAAATGCTGATTATCATTTCCCAACTAGTTAGACCAACGTTTTTGTCCATTTTTCAGCTGCGTGGTAGCAAATGGCTGATTATTGTTTGTTCCCATACACTACTGGATAATCATTGCACCCAACTAGTTGATTTTGTACACCCCAATGAAAGTTAATAACTATGATCGGCGCATTTGCTTAATCAGTGGAGTGGTTTATTGAGAGACAGATGCGGTACTGGTAGATGGCATGGAAATTGACCAGAGAGTGACTCTTGCAGCACCACCGGGATGCAGAAGAAGACTTGGAGCCACTGCTCTTGCCGGGAATCAGTAAGAAACCACTAGACCACCAGGGACGGTTTGCTGACAGTTTATCATGTTAACATATAATGTTGACATATACATGATAATACCTATATGGTCACTACAATAACATTGAGGTTGCCGACGGGCAGCATATCGAAAGTTTGGACCTGGACAAATAATACCGCATCTCAACTGTAGGAAGAAAGTGGCTATAATGAAGAACACTCTTTGCTATTCGTATAGGAAAGATGGCATCGGCAGGTGATCACATGACGTCCAGGAGGTCGAGAGAGTGGGTCTCAGCACGTGCCTGATAGTAAATTTCCATTCAGTGTAGAAACCACCTAATGTTGCAGCTGCACAGGAAATAATACATTTTCATGTGTAGAAAATAATACATCTAGCAGAAAATGTGTTACTGAGCTCTGGTAATCAGTTCCAACACAAATGTTATGTATCGCTCGTAGGCGAACCTCATGTACCCACTGAACAATGACGCGTCTTGTTCTTAATCTCTACATACAGATAAAACTTAAATGCGAAAAAACAATTCCTTACATTTGCAGCTTTGGTATTACCGCCGCTGCTCCCTGGTGGAAAATTACCAGCAGCTTATTGCTGTATAGGAGTCAACATGATTATTCTATCAGAACTTTCCAGCTGGGTTGAGATATGTGACTGGTATTCACAATTAAATGGGAAATTCCTGTATAGACAACGTCCAGCTTCCCACAATCAAATAACAGCATTCCATAGCAGCCAAACATCGGTCCTTATAAAAACAGATTTATTGAGTTTTATGGCTTATGTCAGAACCGTAGATGTTTGTCTCCATCAGGATACAGTTATCCCATTGTTCCGCCCGGACAGTAAAGACTTTTTTTGTTTGTGTTTAATTGAACCCATTGGATGAAGTTCTGGGTTTACTTCGCAGTCTGTCTTCTCATGTGTGTTTGTGAATTAGCTGCTGTCTTGCACTTGATTTCTCACCGTGTTCCGCTGGCGGTGTTCAGTCAGATGTCCCCAGGAGAGCGTTCTAGACTTGCTGGAATAGAGACTAGAAGCCAAAATACATAAATGGAGATCTGTTATGGAGAGCTGTCCAGGGGCACCAGACACTGCTGCAAGAACATCCCGATACGACAACTTGTCCGGCTAACGGACGGAAAGGCCTGGCACCTATTATAATTAACGAAAAACAATAATATAGACTATGTAGACCTGAGTCATTGGATTGTAGGATCTTGGCTGCTTCATAATACCCAAAAGTTTAGTTTTGCTATGGCAAATCTGACTACAGACTTGAGCAGATGCCTTATAATGTCAACTTATGCAAGTGTTGGAAATAAACGTGTACATGTGATGTTATGTGACAGTAGTGTACATATCAGTGCAGCGTTTTCTTACCCAACTCAGATGGCGTTACCAGTAGTGTGGATTATAGAGAAACGAAGACACAGCCATACTCACTGTGGTTGCCCTGGTTGAGGCATGAAGCAGGACTTGTGTAAATGGGTGAAGACCTGAATCGGACTTGACCTCGTAAGGCTGGAACAGACAGGCTCCAGTCGTCAAACTGTGTCATTCCAGAGCTTCTAGTGTCCGGTCCGGTGGGGGTACCTGCAGGGCCGGACTGGCCATCTGGCACTTCTGGCAAATGCCGATGGCCTTGTGGGCCGATTTTGTGTAGAAAGTTCTCAGTTCTGAGAACTTTCTGCAGTATCGCTGAGCCGCTGCCAGAAACCGCACCCCCCCGCACGTCATTTGCATATTGACGCAATGACGATGAAGCGTCCTGACGCGGCTATTCCCGAGCCCGTCGCAGTGCACCGCATCCCCCGGTGTAGCCGACGCAGGGGATGTGTAGCCAGGGCAGATATGGGACGTCCCAGCTGCAGATCCTGCGGGACGTCCCAGGCTGTTTGTCATGATTAAAGATGGCGAAGTGGAAGGTATGGACCTTGGGCGGCGGGCAGATGGGAGGGAACGCATGTCATGTCGTGGTCATTGCCCCCAAGTACTTGCAGGAAGAGCCCCATGTTTGTAGTATTTTCTTAGTACTGTGCTTATGTTATGTTATGCTCTCCTGAGTATTTCCCCTGGCTGATCTGGAGGTTTCCTGCTGCGCATACAGCACCTATGTAGCGTTCCTATGTCTGCCAGTATATCCCAAAAACTAATGCCCACATGTAATGTGTAATGGGCATAATGTTGTGTTCCATATTGTGTAATGCCTCCTTTTTGTGATGCCACACCTCCTCTCCGTGAGGCCATGCCCCTTTTTCGCTGCGCGGCTTCGCCGCTCAAGAGTCCCGCCTCCTGCAGGTGGGCCTGTGTGCACAAAATGCCAGGGCCGATTTTTGCTCCCAGTCCGGCCCTGGGTACCTGTAACACCGGTCACCAGAAAGACATGGAGGGAAAGATTACAGCCTTCCTATATGGTTCAGGGATATAGTGAAAACCGGAGGATCGGGAACATACAGGGAGAAAGTAATATCTCCTTTCCGATCTCCCAGGTGACAGCTGGAAACCCCTTCCAGACAGGCCCCTCTGGACCGGACTCGGGCCCCTCCAGCAGACCCGGGCCTGGGTAAATAGTGACACCCCCCTCTCTTGATGTCACTGGTGCTCAGTAACAGGAGCCGGATGCTGTACTATAATATTAAGTGCAAACCTCGGAGAGTCCCTTGGCTGCAGTGTAGGTGCTTACACAGGAACATCCATCTCTCCGGGGCCAGCTCTATCTCCCTGACCCCTGCAGTGACAAAAACATGTTACATCTGCCCCAGATTTCCTGCAGCAATGTAAAACTACTAAAGGTTACCCAGACACGAGCCGCTCCCCAAAACCATGGGATAATAAAATAGGCAGGGGGGCGAGCATAATGCAGCATATCAAATGTCCAAGAGGAACCGTAAGCAATTCTTATAGAAATGTTTCACATTGGAACCCCTTCCCTATTTAGTTAAGGTGCAGTGATAAGCAGCACCTGACCCTGCCGCCTTCAGCTGCATCCCCATCGAGGCATTCTTCCAGGGTGGATAAAATTATTTTCAGCAAGTATGTGTCACGTCTGTGGTCTGAGTCAACGTGACGAAGGCCTCAGGTGTAGGCTCGGACCGATGAATGAATCAGGGAGCCTTGATTAGACCCTTGTACATTAATTGTACCGTAGTGCACCCAGAGACATGAAGAAGGCAGGAGTAAAAGTACAATCACTTTATTAATGCTCAGCAGGTGATAACAGGCAGAGATGACTCTACTTGACAACTGGCAGAAAGTAATGTAGGCACAAGCAGTAATTGGTACACAATGACTGTGAAGCAATGAGGTATGAAAGATGCAGAACACTGATGAAGTAAGTGTATTCGGCGAAAGCCGATAACAATGAAAACAAAAGTACGTTACTTGGAGTTGCGACTGAGCGTGATGCTTAGAACAACCGACGCGTGGGAGCATTGGTGTGGAGCATCAGAACTTGGAGAGAGATGATAATAACATTGAATATACAGGAACGATGATGAAACATCGAATGCAGGGAGCGATGGTTGGGTACTTGTGAGTTATCTGGACGCCCGATTTTTTGATTGTATGCCTTAAGTTAAGGCATACAATCAGATACGATGCGATGCGATATCGCATCGCATCGCATCGCATCGCATGCGACCATCGGATGCGATGACCCGATTTTTCCATAGGAATCAATGTTAAAATGATTCCTATGGAAAAAGGGGTCCTTTTCATACCCCTACTATCCAAGTGGGCATGGAGTTGGATATAAACCTGTGGCGAGCGTAGCGAGCCACCGAGCCCGAAGCGTGGCGAGCGAAGCGAGCCCCGCGAGGGGACGGTATTCCGTGTCCCCTCGCGGGGCTCGCTACGCTCGCCACGCTTCGGGCTCGGTGGCTCGCTACGCTCGCCACAGGTTTATATCCAACTCCATGCCCACTTGGATAGTAGGGGTATGAAAAGGACCCCTTTTTCCCATTGAATTCCATGTTAAAATGGACTCAGTCCATTTTAACATTGATTCCTATGGAAAAATCGGGTCATCGCATCGCATCGCATCGCATCCGATGGTCGCATGCGATGCGATGCGATGTGCCCGATCCGACCCGATTTTGAAATCGGGCGTCCGGATAACTCACAAGTACCGATGGTTGGAACATCGAATGCGGAGGTGATGGTTAAAACATTGATTGCAGGAACAATGGCTGGAACATCGAACGTGGACGAGATGGTTAGAACATCGATTGCAGGAACAATTGCTGGAACATTGAATGCAGGAACGATGGTTGGAACATCGAATGCAGGAACTAGGCAAGGAACTGCAGAGGGTAGTATCCTTCTCTGGACAGAGGATCACAGGATCTGGAATACCTGGAAGCAAACACACTGCAGCAGAGAGACACAACTGTACCAACAGGAAACAATTGAAGCACTAGCAATGTGTCTTTGATTTCCCAGCATATATATACCCACTGAGAAGCCGGGATTGGCTGGGCAATTATGACAGGGAACCAGACTACACATGATTGGCAGCAGAAGATCTCACACAGAGCTAGGACTACCACAGGTGTTACTTACTAGCAAGCATAGTCTCTCTAGGAAGCATGACTAACGGCAGCTGGCTGGAATACACAGAAGTGAATAGCAGAATGACAGGCCAGATACACAGGATTCAGACAGGATTGTGACAGTATGTAATACTCCTTTCACAACAGAAAATGCAAGGAAATTCAGAAAATAGTCCCTGGATCAAGCAGGGACATTCTCAGTTGGCCCCGTTCACATCACCTTTGTCCCTGCATTTTTTGGTGTGAGGGGGCAGCGGTGTCCAGGCAGCAGGGTCCGGCCAGCGGGGTCTGTTCAGTGAGGTCCAGACTGCGGGTTCCGGGCAACGGTGGCTGGGTGCTCGTAGTGCTATTTGGCGGGAAGTGCTGCTGGATTTGAAAACATATTGAAAAGACTGGCCGGATGCTGATTGGCTGACAGCGTCTGGCCAGTCTTTTCAATTTGTTTTCAAATCCAGCAGCACTTCCCGCCCCGCTGCCTGGCAAATAGTGATATAAGCGCCTAGCAGCCACTGCCCGGATCCCTTCAGTCTGGACCCAGCCACCCACTGCCCGTACCCTGGACTCCGCTGCCCGGGTAAGTTCCTTTCACACCAGCCAGTAACCCAGGCTGGTCACGGGAGACAGCAGTCAGTAGTACTGCAAAACGCGTTGGTGACTTACACTGTCTGGACCCTCTCTTTCACTCCAAGGACTCTCACTCCAAAAGACTGTCCTACCTGCCCAATCTTCTGATCGGACACTTACCATCTTGGAAGTCTCAAGCCACAATAACATCGTTGGATACCTGACCACTCGCAGCAGTGGGACTCCCGATCAGGCTAATTCCATCCATGCCATTGGTTGCAGTCCAAAACTAACATCTTCAGGATACCACCAAGTAGCAAATAAGGACTATCCCCTACCCCCCAGAATCAGAGCAGGTCTTATAACATCATCCATACCGGTGACTATATTGGGTCCATTCAGTCTTCTTTTATACCATATGGTTCATTTTTAATGTCCTAATATTGTTTTATTATTGTGTGTAATAAATTTTTATACATTGTAATTCAGCGCTGCTCATTCTTATTTATTAATCTTTTCCCTCATTTGGGAGCTGACTACTCCCTTAAGCAGCTGCTGTTTTGATTAAACAACTCTAGGTAGGCGCTCCATACCTTGGTTTTCCTCCTTTTGGTCACGGGAGAAACCCTGCTAGCTAGCAGGGTTAATATCCCAGCAAATTTTCCTGGGAATTTTGCTGAGGAACCTTGCACACCAGCGGGGCCAACCCGGGAATTTTGGCTTTTGTGAAAGGGGTATAACTGAGTACTGACAGTGAAGTCCTAGACAACCAATCAGAAGAGGACACTGAGCGCTGCTAATTGTCATCTGACTGTGTCTCTGTCATATCTACATCAAAACTTTATTGTTTCCCTATAAACAGGAATCTTGCGAGCAGGGCCCTCTTGTCTCTGACATGTCATTGCTGTGTTTGTTCCTAGCTGTAAATTGCTACAGAATACGAGTTTGCACCAATAACAATAATCTGGCCAGAACTGCAATCCCCCCCCCCCCCTAGAAAGGCAGCGCTTTCCGCTATCCCCCTAATTGCTCACCTCTATATAAACAGCCCGGAGAGATTGCTGTGTGTTGTTTAGATTCATTTTGGAATTGTGGAGAAATTCTAAAATTCTCAAAGGAAATCCTGAGTGATAATTTACATATAAATACAATTTCACTTCCAAACAAAACATGGTAATAATTGAGGCTGAAAGACGCCAGCTCACAAATAAGCTCTTTGGCTGTTCATCTGGAAATAAATACCCACAAGGTTTGTGATGTTGCCAAGTACTTATTGTGTTTAAAAACATAAATAAATTAATCTTACCATTTAAATAGTGTTAGACCGCTGCTTCAGTTAGTTGTTCTACTCGTATATGTAACGTATATCAACTGACACACAGACGCACACACACACACACTCACACACCCAGATGTGCAGAGAGATAAAGTACCAGCCAATCAGATCCTAACTGTAATGTTACAGGCTGTGCTTGAAAAATGACAGTTTTTGCCGACGGATGTGACTGGCCAGACATTCTCTGTACAGCGCTGTAGAATGTGGAGGTTATTCTTATTGACATGCATCGCTGCAAAATTCGCAGCGTTGCATGTCATTTTAAGCCCACCCAGTGCCCACAGGCCACCGCCCACCATCGCAGGGCAAATTGAACCGCACAGCTGCAATGGATGTTTTACATAAAGATCCAATTGCAGCCTACAGGGCCAGACTCACATCTTAAAAAATCTAATTTAGACCATGACTGCATAACCAACTACAGGCCAGTATCAAATCTTCCTTTTCTAGGAAAGGTTATTGAGAAAGTGGTTGCAACTCAACTAGAGACCCACTTGTCAACCCATAACCTTTATAAACCATTCCAGTCAGGATTCAAGAGAAGACATAGCACAGAAACAGCTCTGGTATGTGTGCTCAATGATCTTCTAAATGCAAGGGATAGAGGAGACTGTTCAATCCTAATCCTTCTGGACCTCTGTGCAGCATTTGACACCATTAACCATGGTATTCTAATTGAGCGCCTGAAGAATTCCTGTGGTCTTGATGGCACAGTCCTTAGCTGGTTCAAATCATTTCTCGCTGGCAGGTCACAGTTTCATCGGGAGTATACTCTTTGCCACCAGTGCCGTTGTCTTGTGGTGTCCCACAGGGGTCTATACTATCTCCCATGCTTTTTGCAGTATACATGCTTCCACTTGGTGACATAATCAGACTTCATGGCCTGGTCTACCACTGCTATGCAGATGATACCCAACTGTACCTGTCCTTTGCTCCAGGCACCGATAACACAATAACAACCTTAAATGGCTGCCTAGCTGAGCTCCAGGAGTGGATGAGTGCCAGTTGGCTGAGACTGAACCCAGATAAAACAGAAGTCCTGATGATAAATCACAGGACAAGATGGCAGCATAGCCAACTGACAAGTCTTAAGCTGGGGGGGTACAGCACAAAAAACTCTGATCATGTGCGGAATCTTGGTGTGGTCCTGGATAGTGGCCTGACACTTAAACATCAGGTGTCAGCCACAATCAAATCCTCATTCATTCTTTTGAGAAACATAGCCAGAATCAAGCACTTAATTCCCTCAGAAGACCTGCCTAAAGTCGTACATGCATTTATATTATCATGCCTAGACTACTGCAATGCTCTCTACCTGGGTCTTCCAGCAAAATAATTGCCCCACTTGCAGCTAGTACAAAATGCAGCCGCTAGACTATTGACTAACCAGCCCCGCTCCTGCCACATAACTCCCCTTCTCTACTCCTTCACTGGCTACCTGTAAAATGGTGAATCGTTTTCAAGATTGGCTTACTCACTTTCAAGGCCCTACATGACCAGGGCCCAAGGTACCTGCAGCAGGTGCTGATTCCTTACTGTCCTACTCGATTACTATGATCCGCTGAAGAAGGACTACTAACAGTACCCAGAATTTCCCTGAATTCACCTGGGGGACGAGCTTTCAACTTTGTTGCTCCAACTTTATGGAACTCTCTTCCTCGCACAGTGCGAGAAGCCCCCACTGTAGAATCCTTTAAAAATAGACTAAAGACGTACCTATTTACCCAAGCATTTCACTGACATCTACTGTTCAGCTTGTTTTGTATTTTGAGCTGTAAAGACAATGGTACAGCACTTTGAGTCCTATTGGGAGAAAAGCGCTATATAAATATCATTATTATTATTATTTGATGATTGCTGACCATCAAATGATGTGGAAGGTACATGCAAAACTAAGATACTCTCAGGTGTTCTGGAGGGGAACATGGCGGGCAGCTGACATTCGGTAATGACACATTTTAAAAGATCCACGAGTGGAGCTTATTATTTCACTTGATTCTGTAAGGAGGCCTGCAAAACATGCACTGTGTGGGGTCCTAAAGACCGACTTCGAGAACCTGTGATCTAGGCTCACACACACATGCAAACAGATATACTGTAGGCACATAGAAACGGCACAACACTGCTCAAGTCTGCACCTGCACCACATATCCGTACTTTCATGGCTTCTTAGTGTTTTCCTAATTAGTTTTCTCCCACTGTTCTGCAAGCGTCATTGGTAAACCTCTAATACGGCATGTGCATTTGTTTTGCAATCAGCTCCCAAAAACTCACATCTATCCTAAGAGGGTTCATATTGAATCCGCATAAAACGATCTCAGCTGAAATAAACATGGAAAGACAGACGAGGTGTTTGCCTGCTGAGAATTCATTAGATGCTACTTAAGGTTTTGCTTAATTTGCACAATTATGGCATTGTGTGTGGGTGATAAACAATTAGAGAAGATAAACACTGGACATGAATAACGGCCGTGTTTGAGACATGCGGCTGGCTGACATCCTAAACAATCACGTCACCCCATAAATCTGCAAACCAGGCGAGTAATTCCAATCGTAATTGTAATACTGCTTCTGATACAGACCACAAACCTTAGTTCAAGAGTTTAGATCAGAGGCGCTTAAGATTTGAATTCCACCTGTCTGTGATTTGTTCCTGAGACCATGGAGGTGATTCTGCTCTACTCGCGATAATGCGAGTTCGACCCCGTCCCGATGTTTTGGGGACTGCACCTGCGCAGATTATGTGCATATGCAGCTCCCCTTTGCGAATGGCTTTGTTTATTTGCATAGTCGCCAAGCTGAACACAATAATCGGGGTGGGGAAGGATGGTGGCAGGGGCGGGAATCATCCATAGGAATGCCCACAGGACAAGGGATGCCAAACCCGGGGCATTTTTTCAATCCTGGATTTTGATTATAGAAACGCCCTGCATATTTACCTCTATGATGCGGACGGGAGCAGCCGGGAAGCTGTGCAGGCGGATGAGAGCCCGGCGCCGGGGAGCTGGGAGTCTGGCCGTGTAGCGGTTCTGCTGGATGTGCGGCCACCAACCGGGGAGCTGGAGGCGCATCTGGGAGCCGGGCCAGGGAGCGATGGGCGGGCCTGTGGGCAGGCAAAGCGGCTGTTTGGCCTGCGCAGCATGACCTCTGCACAGAACCGTAGGCCGGGCATCGGGAACAGCCTGGCAGTGCCTGAGCGAGTGCGTTTTTGGGGCCAAATCCTGGGATCCCGCTAATCCCAGGATTGGCCACCCTACACAGCACATCAGCCAACCGCCCCATCTTTGTCCAGGCGAACGCAAATAAAAGTCAGTTTCCACTGACTTCTATTTGTGCAGGCAGGAGAAATCATTTGATGGTCAGAGACCATCGAGTGATTTCTCCGGCTGCGGAGACATGTGAGGGGATGTGTTTTTCTTACACATCCCCTCGAGGGGAAACAACGCCGGTGGGAGGGGCGCGGGTGTTCGGACGGGCAGCGGGAGGCTTCTCTGGTGCTCGGTAAGCTCCTCAATGTGTTGTGAGATTGTTCTTCCTGGATGAAGACAATAATCTTTAGACAACCAGATATGACAGAACTGTAGTGTGCATATGGCAATTTCTGATCCAATCTGTTTCAAACGTTTACAAAAATGCCTGTTGCAAGAGAAAAACAAGAGTAATCGCCAATGATACCTCCTATCATTGGTAATCTGGACAAAAGAGGCAAACGCCATTCCACCACTGGCTAATCTACACACAACCCTTGAGTTAAGGACTCAAAATCCATGGGGCACCAAACTCCATTTTGCATCTGTGTGACTGGGATGAACTTACGCCCTGAACACTGCACATGGGGGCATAGCCAGGTGGGAGCATGGACTGTCAAACTAGGAAATTATGGGAAGGTCGAGTCCTCCTGTACAAAACTCCCTCTGTCTCCTGTACACAGCCATTGAGCGAACGACCGATGCTTAGCGAATGGAGCTGAATCAGTCCCAAAGTGTAACTGTCAGGGCTGTAGAGAGCACCGGCATCCAATAGTGATGGGTAGGAGAGGCCAATACAGGGGGCGTGGCAACCCCCTGTAGAAAATTTGGAGGGGAGCGTTATATTTCCTACACAGCAGGCCTGGACCCGGGTTATTAGTACGGTCACCGTTTCTGCAACCAGCGACAAACTGCAATTATCCACACAGCCCTAAAAATGCACCCATTCCCCTCTTCATAGCGTGCAAGGAACTTATCTCCTCTGCAGAAGCATACAGTATAAAACCACAGCACGACATTGTACAGGGGCATAACCAGATATTTGTAGGCCGCATAGCAAAAGTTTGTAAGTGTCCCCCAAAAAGTTTGTGTACAACCCAATGGTGCAAAATGAATTTAGCACATGTAACGGGAAGTGACCCCTCTCACCTGTATATAACACATGTAACTGTGACAGGGAAGGTGGCCCCTCTCAGCTCTGGGCCCCATAATAGCTGCACTCCCTGCCCCATATGGCAGCTACACCCCTGTATATAACACATGTAACTATGACAGGGAATGTGGCCTCTCTCAGCTCTGGGCCCCATAGCAGCTGCACTCCCTGCACTATGGTCACTGCACCCTGTATATAACACATGTAACTGTGTTAGGGAAGGTGGCCCCTCTCAGCTCTGGGCCCCATAGCAGCTGCACTCCTACACCTATGGTAGCTACACCCTGTATATAACACGTATAACTGTGACAGGGAAGGTGGCCCCTCTCAGCTCTGGGCCCCATAGCAGCTGCACCCCTACACCTATGGTAGCTACACCCCTGTATATAACACATGTAACTGTGACAGGGAAGGTGGCCCCTCTCAGCTCTGGGCCCCATAGCAGCTGCACTCCCTGCACCTATGGTAGCTACACCCTGTATATAACACAGGTAACTGTGACAGGGAAGGTGGCCCCTCTCAGCTCTGGGCCCCATAGCATCTGCTCTCCCCACACCTATGGTAGCTACACCCCTGTATATAACACAGGTAACTGTGACAGGGAAGGTGGCCCCTCTCAGCTCTGGGCCCCATAGCATCTGCTCTCCCCACACCTATGGTAGCTACACCCCTGTAAATAACACAGGTAACTGTGACAGGGAAGGTGGTCCCTCTCAGCTCTGGGCCCCATAGCAGCTGAATGTTCCCTTTTTTGAAGAGAACAAAGATATTTTTGTACACCACTGACTGCACAGAACTGCATGTAATTAATATGTCCTTTCTTGAGCTAAGATCCCACGGGGTCACCTCATATCACTATTAGGGACATACATAATTAATTGCATTATATATATATGTCAGCATAATCGCACCATTCAGGAACGTCTGATATGTTATTTTTAAATAAGAAAACTTCAAAAATCCACCTGAGGCCATACGGACGGGCTATTGATCTAGATATCGCTGACAATGTGTATTCAGATGAGCAGAACACACATTGGAAAAAGATCACTTTGAAGTGCAGCACTGCACAGAGCAAATATTGTGCTTTATTGTGATTTATGAAACTGATTCCTTCCTCCTACATTTCGCATGCCAACGGAATCACCCGGATTTACTGTCTCGTACAATGAAAGAAGCTTTTGTAACTTTTACAGTTTCTTTTTTGAAATGTTCATTTACAGCCCGTGTGAAAGAGACATTTATCTGTAGAGTATCTTACAGGGGAGTCATGCCAAATAAACAGCTTGTGCCTATTTTCTGTGATGCCTCGGAAAATGCTTTTTCACCTCCAGCTTCTGCGTCTTCTCAATGCAAGTTGTTTGTATCAGGTCTGCCTCAATTTGTGAATTGCTGTCGCTATACCCTGAACACATGGAGCGATCGCTTAGAAAATAGCCCCAAATTGCCCCAAGTGTATGAGCCTTTAGACCTCCGAGGCATCCGAGGCAAACTTCAACCAACTCCCCCCCCCTTGCCACCCCAAACTCTACACTGCCAACACCGCTCCCTTTCCAGACCCTTGAGGTAGAGTGCGGAGGTGGCAACCACCACTTGCTTTAAGCACCGCAAGGATGTATTTGTCATAGACATCCTTAATTTTGTGATAGGCAGACTTGGTACCCCCAACAGATCTCGGCCCCCGTGTAGAACCGGCCCTGTGCACAGATGATGATGATAATGATGAAAATAATACAAATAATTTCATTTTTGCTATACCTATTTGCGAAAATGCTTTAAACAAAACTTGACGAAGGACGTGACCTGGGCATACCCAATGACAGAGAACACCAATTCATTTCAACTGACCATCTGAAAATACCGACATTTTACTACCTGCCCAAAGTCCATACCTACAAAATCCACCTGGTCGACCGATAATTTCTGGCATTGGCTCACTGACTACAAATCTATGCAAATACATCGACAAGTTTCTTCAACCCATAGTATAAAGTCAAAAGAGTTACCTAAAAGACACACTACATACACTGCAGGTTTTACAGCATACCGAATGGGATGAATCCTACAGACAGATAGTGCATTAGTGATGTGAAATCACTGTATACATGCATCGATCACAACCTTGGATGCACCTACGTTGGATCAATGTTATCAACCCAGTCCGATCTTCCCAATCAACAGATCAACTTTATAATGGAACAAATAGAAGTCATACTCAACAATAATTATTTTTGGTTCAACAGTGAATTTTATCTCCAAACTAAAGGCACCGCAATGGGACTTCATTCGCCCCATCATATGCTAATTTATTCATATCATACTGGGAAGAGAATCAAATTTGGAATAACAACCCATACATAGAACACATTATCTGCTGGTATCGTTATATTGACAATTTATTTTTCATATGGAAAGGGCCTCAAAATCAACTTGACAAATTCATTACACACATGAACAATAATGGTATAAAAAAACAACGAAAATCAAATAATGACCAAAACATTTACAAAAGATGTAGATGGGAACAACATTCTCCCATACGACAGCAACCACCACAACAATTGGCACAAAAAATATCCCAGGAGGCCAACTGCGCCGCATTCAGAGAAACTGCACACAAGATTCAACTTTTGCAGAATAAAGCACGATTATGAAAAACAAATTCATAAAAAAGGGCTATTCAGAACACTTGTTAAACAGAGAAGTGGAGAAAACAAAACATCTGGACATATCTAAACTCATTCAATACAACCAAAAGAACAAAGACAACACTGAACTACCCATTTCCTTTATTACAAAATTCAGCTCCAACCATAAGAAGATAGAAGAAATACTACAAAAACATTGGCACATTATCCAACTGGACAACTAACTCAAATCACTCATACCTCCCAAACCAAGAATAATATACAAACGTGCCAGAAACTTAAAACAAGAATTAACAAACAGCTTCATTCCCATAGGAAGACCCCGACAGGAAAAAACTTCAAATGTTTTTTTTCCATGTCTAAATTGCGTAAGCTGTAGGGCATCGCAAAATAATTCAACAAAACCTTTGACATCCTTCTTTTCAAATCAAACAAAAAAAGAATATAAACAAAAACAACATTTACCTACTGGAATGCCCATGTGGGCTACAGTATGTGGGCCAAACAAAAAGAGAATTAAAAAAACATACAGCCGAGCATTTCTACAATATAAGAAAAGGGCTGCAAACTCACAGCCTATCCAGCCACTTTGCAGAGAAACATGGAAAAAAACAAGAAGAATTGAACATTAATGTAATAGAACAAGTCATTATAAACTGGAGAGGAGGAGATGATGTAAAAAATCTCAAACATAGAGAGACAAAGTGGATATACGAAGTGAGCACTCTCCAACCAAGGGGACTGAACATCGACATTGAGCTATCAGCTGTTTTAGGTTAAAATACAAATTCACTGATTTTAGCATTCATATACCCTTCTGCTCCACGGGAGGTTTCTTTCCTCCACACATGTGCTTGCCACCAAAAATCTTACCATTTCCATTTTTTTTAATAAAGTTGTTGAAATAAAGAAAAAAAGAAAGGAACCAATCAATACTGAAAGGAAACACAAACAGGCATCCTTGAAAAACAGAGTTCCACTCTCGAAACGCATTGGAGGCCTGGGGAAGCCGATACTCCGTACACCACTAAAACTAGAAGTCATCATACCCGAACTTCCGGCCACGGACGTCTGACTCGCGGAGGTTCGGAACCAGTGCCACATGGAGAAGACTGAAGGCCAGAATAGGAAAAAACAACAAAAGGTATGTGTAGAGCGCCAAATACAGTTGTATCACAAGATTTTTAAAAATGAATAAATTTGATCAATTGTATTGATTATTTATTTATTTAATCAAATTTATTCATTTTTAAAAATCTTGTGATACAACTGTATTTGGCGCTCTACACATACCTTTTGTTGTTTTTTCCTACACCTACTATAGGGGCCTGAACCCCCCTACGTGTGAGCTGCCTAATAACAAGACACCCCATCTCCCCAGCGCCTTTATCACCTGGTGGTGATTAAATCTTTTTCTTGAAGGCCAGAATAGCTTACGGACAGATAGGGAAACCTAGGTTCTTCAATCTAGTGCCAGACACCTATCCACTGCGCCGACCCGCGGACCCCAATCAAATTGCTCATAAAGAGCTGTAAACATTGTTTTAAATCTGAACGGCAAAGCACATTTTACTTACTTTAATATATATATATATTTATTATTTATTTATTTATTTATTAACAGTTTCTTATATAGCGCATACATATTCCGCAGCGCTTTACAGAGCATAGTTATAATCAAAAACACATAACAAATTACAGTACAAGACAGTTTAGGACAAGCACATGGTTAATATGGATAGTTGCATCAGGGGACAGGACACTGAAGCAATCATCAGGGTGGCAGAGGTTTATATATTCTAAGAAAGGCACATGAGGAGAGAGGGCCCTGCTCGTGAGAGCTTACATTCTAAAGGGGAGGGTTAGACAGACAGGGGTGACACAGAAGGGGAAGAAGTGAGCATAAACAGTAGGTTAGGATGAGAGATGGTCAGGTTTTATGCAGGAGGGTGGGAAGATGACAGCTTAGTCTTTGATATTTTAAGTCTAAAAAAGCGCTGGGTCATCCAAGAGTAGACAGCAGAGAGACAGTTAGAGATATGAGTGAGGATAGAGGGAGAGAGATCAGGAGAGGAGAGGTAGATTTCACTGTTATCAGCATAGATGTAATAGTGGAAGTTGAGTGAGCACATAAGCTCACCCAGAGAGGATATATAGAGAAAGAGGACACCTACTATCAATGGAAGAGCAGGAGAGGTGAGATCATTAGAGGTACAGCTGGTCATTTTCCAAACAGACAGTGCAAGTACAAGCTTTAACAGTGATAGTAAAAGTTGTTTGCAAATGTAAAATGCTGATGTTATGGTTGAATTGCCAGATTAAGCAGCCAGGAGTAGTATGTTGTGTGAATGAATTTAACTCACTCAAAGCAGACTTTGGTTTTCTCCGTTGTTGTTTTGTCCTTCAGTTTCACTTTGGTTTAACGCTGGTATAACGCTGTAGTTATGAATCAGTTTTCCCACTTTAATAACGGCCCACTTCAATCTAGGCCCACAGATAAAATCTGCCCACAGCCTATCCGGCCACAGCCGTATGCAATGACTACTTAAGTACTCTTAACAATGCATGAGTTCCCAATTCCCAATAATTGGAATCCACTCGCTCAGTCCCCACCCCCTACAACACATAGCAATAAAAGTGGCTTAGAAAAACAAAACTAGCATTCCAGGATTCTATATATCACCTAGAATAAAAATAAATTCCTCCCTACACACATGCTAGGTACTGTTGTAAAGTACACAGAGGAGATGTTCAGTGTGTTACCTAGAAGTACAAATCAATCCCACACAATAGATGTAATGCTCTGCAGTACAGAGGAGATGTTCAGTGTGTTACCTAGAAGTACAAATCAATCCCACACAATAGATGTAATGCTCTGCAGTACAGAGGAGATGTTCAGTGTGTTACCTAGAAGTACAAATCAATCCCACACAATAGATGTAATGCTCTGCAGTACAGAGGAGATGTTCAGTGTGTTACCTAGAAGTACAAATCAATCCCACACAATAGATGTAATGCTCTGCAGTACAGAGGAGATGTTCAGTGTGTTACCTAGAAGTACAAATCAATCCCACACAATAGATGTAATGATCTGCAGTACAGAGGAGATGTTCAGTGTGTTACCTAGAAGTACAAATCAATCCCACACAATAGATGTAATGCTCTGCAGTACAGAGGAGATGTTCAGTGTGTTACCTAGAAGTACAAATCAATCCCACACAATAGATGTAATGCTCTGCAGTACAGAGGAGATGTTCAGTGTGTTACCTAGAAGTACAAATCAATCCCACACAATAGATGTAATGCTCTGCAGTACAGAGGAGATGTTCAGTGTGTTACCTGTTGGAGACAAGAGATGATGAGTCAGATGAATCTACATTTCCCATTTTATTTATCACTTTCAAGCTCTTTTAAATTTACCCATAAATAGAGGCAGAACAGATCGGAAATCTAAATAAAACATTTAAAGGTTCTATCCTCTAGGTCAGTGGTTCTCAAACTTGGTCCTCAGGACTTCACACAGTTCACGTTTTCCAGGTCACCCCGCAGGTGCACAGGTGCATTCGTTACTCACTGACACATTTTAAATGATCCACAGATGGAGCTAATTATTTCACTTGCGATTCTGTGAGGAGACCTGCAAAACATGCACGGTGTGGGGTCCTGATGACCGAGTTTGGGAACCACTTCTCTAGATTAGCTCTCGTGGGCAGAACCCTTCACCCTATCTTTAACGACTGCATCACTTACTACTTGCCTATCCTCTCGGTAGCTTTGGAAGGCTCACAATATCTGGGGCAGACTCCCACAGCCCCAGAAGGGTACCCACATCCCGCTGCGTACTGCCCACTTTAGTGAAACAGGCAGGATGAGGATAAAAGCAGGGAAATCCTTGCACCAGCATTCGGAACTACAAGATGGGAGTTGCATAATTTAGGGGTAGATCTATCAAGCTTAGTGAAGTGATAAAGTTTCTGGGTTTTTATCACCAACCAATCAGCTCCTACCTGTCATTTTTTCAAACCAAGCCTGTAACTCGGTAGGAGCTGATTGGCCGGTGATAAAAACCAGACACTTTATCACTTCACCGAGCTCAATAAATCTGCCCCTTAGCCCCAACCCTCTGACCCGCATATCATGGGCATTTCCCCATCTTGGGGACAGGGTCTGATGACATGACAATCTGGCCTCACCCCCAGAAATGATGTGTTTCATCTCAGAGGAGAAACAAAATGTAGGTTAGTATGCTGCACCATCCATTGGTGGATCCAGGGGGGGGGGGTGGGGGGTCACCTTAGCATTGTGTGGTGGTACCTTGCCATTTGAATCCTTTGTATGGTAACTTTGCCCGGTTCAAAGTTCGTATATTGGTTATACTGTCTGCTGAAGTCTAGATTTATTGAGTGCTGAGCTGCTGATGTAGTGATGGCCATTGGTGTAGTCACCATTGATGGTTGACACCACCTGATGGTCATCGATTAACTTTGACTAACAGGTCTGGGTGTGTGGCATCACGGGTGACGGGGACAGAGCTATGCTCCTTGTCCTGGCAATAGAGCTTAAAGTGGTCCTGGAGAGATGGTGGACTTTATGTAATTTCCCCCGTAATGTATGCCCCCTCCATTATGTGGAGCCAGGACCAAGGTGTGGGGGTGGGTGGGCAGTGCAAAAGAGGGAATGATTGATTTGGTCCACTCTGCCCCCTCCAGTCATCATTGCGCACCTTCATCTCCTGCTGTGAGTAGAGGAGCCGCCCTGAGTCCTCACATGGGCCCTTATTCTGATCGGTGCGGCCGAAGCCGATTATGCGGCCAGGACCGTGCGTGCGAAACCCCGCCTTCCATATGGATCGCCAACTCCGTCCGTATGCGGTAAGAAGCTGGCCGAACGGACCGCACGTGTATTTTTCACGGAATACGCCTCCTCCATCTAAGGGAACCTCCCCCATCATACGATGGTCGCAGACCATCGAATGCAGGACCGAGTGCTCCACCAGCTCCCGCAACCTCAGACCACACGGACATTTTTCCGTGCAAAAGCAGGGATCTGGGCGGGCAGCTGACATCCGGCGATGTCATATGTCCGCCCCCTACACGGCCGCATTACCATACGTACGCCCAGCGTTTTCATGGGAACGCCCATGAAACGCGGGGCGTATGCATATGGTAATGAGCCCAAATAGCCCTTCACGCCCCTCTCCACCCCCTGTTCGGAGTGTTCACATATCATGCAGGATTTGGCCGTACGCCCCGCTCGCACATGCGCAGAGACGCCTCTGCACATGCGCAGACACAAAACATCGGCGGGCCGAACGCACGCGGATATATCTGCACCGATCAGAATAAGGGCCTTGGAGACATGGTTATTATCAGATGATTTATCAATCGGTTATCAAACTACTTTGGGGCTGGGCATTATGTGTGAGGGGCACTGTAGTACTGCTGTGGGCATTAGGTGTAAGGGGCACTTTGCTACTGCTGTGGGCATTATGTGTAAGGGGCACTTTGCTACTGCTGTGGGCATTATGTGTAAGGGGCACTACTCTACTGCTGTGGGCATTATGTGTAAGGGGCACTGCGGTACTGCTGTGGGCATTGTAAGGGGCACTTTGCTACTGCTGTGGGCATTATGTGTAAGGGGCACTTTGCTACTGCGTACTGCTGTGGGCATTAGGTGTAAGGGGCACTTTGCTACTGCTGTGGGCATTATGTGTAAGGGGCACTACTCTACCGATGTGGGCATTAGGTGTTAGGGGCACTACTCTACTGCTGTGGGCATTATGTGTAAGGGGCACTACTCTACTGCTATGGGCATTATGTGTAAGGGGCACTTTACTACTGCGTACTGCTGTGGGCATTAGGTGTAAGGGGCACTTTGCTAGTGCTGTGGGCATTAGGTGTTAGGGGCACTACTTTACTGCTGTGGGCATTATGTGTAAGGGGCATTTTGCTACTGTGTACTGCTGTAGGCATTAGGTGTAAGGGTTACTTTGCTAGTGCTGTGGGCATTAGGTGTTAGGGGCACTACTTTACTGCTGTGGGCATTATGTTTAAGGGGCACTACTTGCAGATTGTCCCTCCTGCGGGTCACAGTATCCCGCTTGCCAGATGGTGGGGCAATTGGGGGAGCCAGAGTTCATCGCTGCTCAGTGCTGCAGGTCAGCCGGTGATTGGTAAACAGATGCTGTGCACGTGCTGTTTTATGTATGTTTTATGTACTGTCTTTTTTTATGTATGATTTGTTTTATGCATGGTTTATTTTGATTCGATTTTTATATAGATTAATTTTTTTCATATTATTTTTTTATGGCCACCATCCAATGTGTTTTGTGGCATGTAAAGGTGCCCACAGACGCATAAATTATCGAATGCGTTTTGTACTTTTTAAGTACAAAACACATCTTATGTCTAATTATCGGGTGGTGTTTATGGGCTTGTGCGATGCGATGCGCGTTCCCGGGAGCCTGATATTGTATGTCTAAAAAAGTACGTGCTGCACGTACTTTTTAGACTACATCTGTAAATTAACATTACAAATATGGGTTAATCGCATCGCATGCATCCAAGTGCACATTGCATAGCAAGCTGGAAGAAAAATTGTATAGAACCATTGTACAGTCAAAAATGCATAGCACAGTACAATTGTAGCATCTGTGGGCATCTTAACAAAGATATAATGATTATGAAAATGATTTTATCATTAAGGTGCCAGTAAATGTATTTTCTTTATTTTCTTCAGAAGCTAGTCTTCTACCTTGTAATTGCCTCTGTGTTTGTGTATATGTGAAAGACAAAGACATGCAGTTTCACTCGCTGCCAGCAGATGGCAGTGTTTTGGTTACACACCAATTTTACTCACAATGAGGATTTAATGGAAAAGTGACCGTTTTGAGGTATCCACTGAGAGTTTATGGTGAGTGGGACGTGCATCTGCCGCAAACGGAAAGCTTGTACGTGCTAAAACCTGGCCGCTGTACCGCTACTGCTGTGTCCAGTTTGCTAAGCCATTGCCTACCCTTAGCTCTGATTTTGCGTATCTTTTGGTGTAATATAACTTGTGAAAGCAAAACAATTGGCCGTGTGATATTTATGGAGTCATCTGTATCATAGTATCAAAGTGCACACAATTCTGTGTTTCTATTGGCAAAAACTGTGATGCACAAGAAGCCTTGAGAGGCAATATATAATAGGTTTTGGTAAGGAGGAGTAGTTTAGGGATTTACGCTGCTCAGAGTATAATAATAATAATAATAGCCAACTAGGGGGCTTATTGGAGAACCTGGTTCTAATAACTGACTGAGTGCTGTATAGTATTTTGGCTTTATGTATACCGGACACAGGCTGGTGGAGGGGTGTGGCCAGGCACATGTAAAATTTAAATGACAAATTTAAATGGCTGAGCTTGTCACTCAAGCAGAATTCATATGCTTCTATTGAGAAAAATCCCCATAGAAGTGTATGTGTGGTAAAATGCAGTTTGCCACAAGCCACATAGGTTATTTAGGTAAATCCACAGGATACGGTCGTATTGTCGACAGTCATTAGGTCGACAGGGTTCTATGTCGACATGGATGAAGGTCGACATGTGTCTAGGTTGACATGGGACAAGGTAGACATGGTTTTAGGTCGATATATGCGTTAGGTCGACCTGGGTTAGGTCGACAGGTTGCGAGGTGGACATGGGGTTTTTCACATTTTTTTGAGCCAACATGTGCCGACAGGCGGTATTTCATGCCCTACCATCCACTAGGGCGTGGTGGCCATGATTCGCTGTAGTTGACTTCCAACTGTGTCCATGTCAACTGTGTCGACATTTGGGTAAAAAAAAAAACTGTGAAAAAACCCATGTCGACCTAGCGACCTGTTGACCTAACCCATGTCGACCTAACGCATTTGTCGACCTAAACCCATGTCGACCTAGACACCTGTCGACCTTCACCCATGTCGACCTAGAAAGCTGTCGACCTTGCTGCCTATCATCCCAATGGTGTCGACCTAAGTCGGGTCGACAATATGATCCACACCCGGGGGGGGCCAGGGGACCGATGCAGGAGACCGCACAGCGTTTCATGGGCGTGCCCACAATGAAAATGCTGGGCGGACACCTGCGAATGCGAATCAGCACCCGCTCCGAACTCGTCGTATATTGGGCACTGGAAAAGTCAGTCCAGGATGAATTTTCTTAGCGAACAGTGGAAAAACCGTTCGATCTTGAGCAACCATCAAATAATGTTTCCCCCCATGTGGACACTTGCGAGCAGATGTGTTAGTGTACACATCCCCATGCATTCTAGTGAGGAGATTCGCTTGGCGGAGGGGGGGGGGGGGTGCGTTCGGCGGTGGGTGGCGTTAACCGACTTGCTACTCTGCACATATACACAGCCTGGCGACCAGGTCTGAATCAGACCATAAATGTGTCTAAAGTAGATATTTATATTCTGAATAGACAGTGTTAAACCTGACAAGTCAAGTGTAGCTCTGGCGGTACTAAATATAAACTCTGTGGTTTACCAAAATACCTGCCGGTGCAACGTAAATTACACGCCGCACAGATGCAGCTGTATACAAATATATTAATAGGCAAATCACTGCCCATATAATCATGAGAGGTGCGGACTGGGCGCTTATTCATTATTCAGCGCTGGTATTCCCAGACTCGGGGTGTCAGTTACAGGAGGAATACTCTGGGGTTTGTGTGATTGGTCAGTCTCGGAATACTCCACTGTAGCTAAGCATCAATTTACTTTATGGAAAAGTCATTTATCAAGGGGGGATTTATATGTGTCCTATGGTACAAAATAATTGTCGGGAACGGTGACTCTATGACCATGCTCAGCCTCCGGATGAAAGGTCGATAGTTAATAAGTCGACATGCATTAGGTCCACAGGAACACACAATGGGTGACATGTAATAGGCTGAGAGATTCAGAAAGTGAGAGATTTGGTAAGAAAGCTCCAGTTTTTTTTAAGCGGCAATCATTTACACTGCAAAATCAAACTGGTTTTGCAGTGTAAATGATTGCGGCTTTAAAAAAACTGGAGCTTTCTTACCAAACTTTCTGAATCTCTCAGCCTATTACATTTAACCCTAGTTATATTGGTTCATTTTTTATCATTTACACATGTCATAGCTGCCTACCCTCCTGCATTCTGCAGGAGACTCCCTAAAATAACAGCAATCTCCCTCTCTCACTGATTAGTCTAGTAATCTCCCTCATGTCACCTAGCCCACATTACACTGTTACATCATAGTTACCTCCCCTCCTGCATTCTGCAGGAGACTCCCTGAAATAGCATCAATCTCCCTCTCTCCCTCATTAGTATAGACATCATAATGCAGATTACACCATATACCACACACCATAATGCTGATAACACCATATACCATACACCATAACGCAGATTACACATAATACCACACACAATAATGCCCCTTACACATTTTGCCACACACCATAATGTCAATTATGCCATATGACATAAACCTGGGGTAGCCAACCCTAGTCCTCGAGAGCTACCAACAGTGCATGTTTTGCAGGTCTCCTCACAGAATCACAAGTGAGCTAATTAGCTCCATCTGTGTATCTTTTAAAATGTGTCAGTGATTAATGAGTGCAGCTGTGCAGCAGCTAGGTTGTCTGGAAAATGTGAACTGTTGGTAGCTCTCGAGGGCTAGGGTTGGCTACCACTGACATAGACCATAAAACAGATTACACCATATTCCACACACCATAATGCTGATTACACCATATGCCACACACCATAATGCCCCTTACACATTATGCTGCATCCCGTAATGTCCATTACACATTATGCCACCCACCGTAATGACCATTACATATTATGCCACACATCTTAATGCCGATTGCACATTATGCCATACACCATAATGCCCCTTACACATTATACAACACACTAATCCCCTTACACAATATGCCACACACCATAATGCCGATTACACAATATGTCACACACCAGGATTCCCTTACACAATATGCCACACACCAAAATGCCCCTTACACATTATGCCATACACTGCAGTTCCCCTTACACAACATGACACACAATGCAATGCGCTTTACACATTATGCCACTTATACCATAATGCCCCAAATGAAGGCTGTGGGAGGGGGAAGCTGACCTCCAGGCTTACCTTTCTAAAGCTACAGATCACTGATCATGGCCCCATTCGGGCCCCTTGGGACCTGCCTGGCCCTAGACGCCTGCCTAGGTCACATAGCGGTTATTCCAGCCCTGCCTGCACCCTCTACATCCGCCGGCTTGCTGAGTGAAAGTGGGAGTGGTGATGACATGATCTGTGTCTGGCGGTCCCCAGTGGGGGAGAACATCACCTCTAACTGAACTGACCCATCGTATTTTTGTTTTGCAAAAACATGAAATACATACAAAAAGCACGCCCGGCACACATTTACAGTTGCTTATCCACAAGCAGACAATAGCACACGCATGTTGCACAGTAACAACTGCTCACTGGGACACAAAGCTTGGCACAGCCCCAGTCTCATGTTGTACTGAAGAATAAGACACCCCTGCAGCAATCTGTGCTTCCATTGTTGCCCAGTTCTGTACAACCTTCCCTAAGCCCAAATAACAAAACCACCATTGTTTGTAACATGATGTCTCTCAACATATTTTCGCCTGTGAAATATGTAACAATCACCGAAAATGAACTGCAGACCTCTCACTTTAAAACATGTGGGTCTGATGGAGTGATAGATTTCTGGCAATCGGCGCACTGAGGACCTGGGGAACAATCCAGCTGATATTATTCAGCCACAGGGAGCTGACCGCACTGCTCAATGCTCCATGGAAGAGGGAGAGTAACAAACGAAGAGTCTGTTCATTTTATTAAATACAGCTTAGCAATTAAATTATTGCTTGGTTTAGACTAATTTATGGCTTCAATTAATCATGAGAGTAAGGGGACGCTGGGGACATCATTGTGACATGTTGACCCTTTGATCCTTTAATGCTGTATATCTACATTGGTGAAAATGCTGCATTTGTGTCACGGCCAAAGTGCAAATGGAAGGAACAAAATATGTCCCATTAGGAGTATAGCATGGGTCTTCAAACTGTGGCCCTCCAGATGTTGTGGAACTACATGTCCCAGCATGCCCTGACAGTTTTGGTATGCTCTTATAGGAAAAAATGTGGCAATGCATGTCGGAACATGTAGTTTCACAACATCTGGAGGGCCACAGTTTGAAGACCCATGGAGTATAGGATAAGATCCAGTCTCCATCAGGTCACAGCTGGTGCAAACCTCAAGTGAAGAGCCCTTCTGCAAACTATACAGTAGTTGTCCTCTAAAAACCTTTGTTATGTCCAATGGGTAAATTTAATAAAGTTCTAAAAAAATGAAAACGTGATGTTGCCCATAGCAACCAATCAGATTCTGTTTTTCGTTGTCTAGGATGCAATAGAGAAATTATAAAATGTGGTTGGTTGCTATGGGCAACTTCACCTTTTCTCATTTTTAGAAGCTTTAGTAAATTTACCCTTAGCAGTCCAGGTTTTAGGAATATCCATGCATAAGCACAGGTGACTTAATTAGTACCTAAGTCAATGCAGAGCATCTGTGCACAAACATGGAAATCCTTAGTGCCTGGACTGTCAGCCTTAGACACTTGTACAAACATTTTATTAATGTTCCTCTACAAACGCAGGCGTGGCGATGCCTGCTCGGGGCGGGCGGCTGATGTCACATGACGTCAGCGCCTGCCCCAAATTTGGCGGATAGCCACAGGAATAAAAGTCATTCTAGACTGACTTATTACCAAAGGGGAGAAAAATCATTCGATGGTGTGAGACCATCGAATGATTTATCTCCCGTTCGGACGCATGCCAGGGGATGTGTTAGTGAACGCATCCCCTGGCATGTTAGAAAGGGGATTCACGTGGCGGGGGCGGGTTTTCGGGCAGGCGGCGGGCGGCATTTACCTGTTTGCAGCCTAGCAAACAGATCTGAATCAGGCCCTTAGTATGTTGTTTATTTCCAGTGTCAAACACCTGTCTCACTGTGCAGGGGCGTAGCGAGAACTCTCTGGGGCCCCATAGCAAATTTTGAGAAGGGCCCCCCAGCCCTTTGTACAGGGTGACACATAGGGGGAGACTTTCTAAACTTAAAATGTGGTAAAAACCCTGTTATCGGGGTGGGACAGGGGGTTTACACTGGGGATTGAGGGGTAGGGGCGAGAAGGTGTCACACACAGGCATAGTGGGTTCAGGGGGTCTCACACAGCGGACGGATATAGAGGGTGGGGAAGCGTCACATACAGGGGATGGGTGGTACAGGAGGATCAAAGACCAGGGATGAAGGGTGGAAGAGGGACAAGGTGTCACAAGAGAATAAGGGGTGCAGGAGGTAATACACCAGGGGTGATGGAGGGGGGGGTCAATAGGGTCAGTGGCGTAGCTAGAAATTTTTCTCCCCCAAATCCAAAAAAAATGCAGCGCTCACTGCTGCCTGGGTTGCCTGTCAGTTCAGCCAGCGACGCCCACCACAGACCCCGCTGGCACCACTCCCCCAAGCCGCTGTGGGGTCTTCCACATATGTAGCTATGCCACTGAATAGGGTCACACACACAGAGGGGCTAGATGGCTCATAAGGTTTCATGTGCTAACACACACACAAGGGATCACACACAGGGTACAGAAAAGAGGGTACAGGGCTCCATGGGCACCTACCAAGCAGTGGGGCGAAGTGGAGACCGGCAGCAGGGGAATCCAGGCTGGACATAGCAGCAGTGTCATCCCTGTGCGGATGCTGGAGGCAGGCCCAGTGCTGTTCCCCCTCATGGTGCGGCTACTGAAGGAGGACTGCATCTGGGGGAGGGCAGCGTGCACATCTCCGGCTATTGGGGTCGGCGCAGCGCAGGACGCCCATCTCCGGCATCTGAGGGGGGGTGTCGCTGAAGTGGGTGCCGCTGCCTTTTTTAAATATAGGGTGCAGGGGGAGCAGCGGGCCCTACCGACAACGCGGGCCCTATAGCAGCTGCACCCTCGGTAGTTATGTTACTGTGGATAGTACAGCCATGCCAAACAGTGGGAGAGATGTATTAAGCTTGGTGAAGTGATAAAGTTATCGGATTGCCACATTTAAGTGGCTAGGAGCAGGCCTGCACACTGATTGCACTTATTTTCTCCTACGATTTCAGAGAAAATTGATCGTTTTTAGAGAGAACCCCTATTTTTCAATGAAATTTTGGGGGGTGCTGTACCCAACAGTCATAAGCTAAACATTTTATGCGAAGAAGAAAAGAGGGACGCACATTAGTACATTTTAAATAAAAATTAACTTTTAATAAATTTATTCTCAAATTCCCTTTTAATATTCTGAGGAAAATAACAGTGAAATAAAGAAGTTAAAATCACGGACACACACGAGAAACATATAACATACACACATGTATAGTGCTCGAAATGAGTAAAGAGGTGTATTTAAAACCACAATATTTTTCAGTACTACATTGTTGTGGTTTTAAATACACCTCTTCCGCATTCTGTGTGATGATAGCCATCGGTGGGGCGGCGTGATCACTGGCCCCTGATGATTTGCAGCCCAGCAATCTGGTCTGAATCAGGCCCATAGATCCCATGATTTATGAAGAGCTTCAAATTCCCCACCCAACAAAAGTCCAATAAATTGAGAAATGCGTTCTACAGCTCCTGTATTGGGGATGAGGCTGGGGTGTACCAGTAAGGAACGTGTCGCCAATGGCTTTGGATGGAGTTGGTTTTTGCGTTACTTATCTTAAAAAAAAAAAAAAGTTTATTAAATAAAAGCCATCGCCATATTTTTCGCTACACGTTCACAATCCCCTAGCCACGATTAATCCTAATTTTTTGAGCCACATAAACAAAGAGCATTTAGAATGGGGACCTGTCTATTATTCCTAACATATACTGCCATAATGCCAAAAATGTTAACAAAAGCTTTCCCCTGTGACAGTTACATAATATCCTCACCGGGAGCTGCTTTGTCTGAGAAAAGCTTGAAGAACTAGAACAGGCTTACAGTATGACTGGTGCCAACTCCTGAGAACGGGATTTCAAATCTCAGGCTGAGCTTTCTGTGGATCACGGTGCGGGACTGAGATTCGGACAGACATTGCCCGAGGCAGGGGGTGCTATAAATGTATAAGGAGGGGCCCTACACTGCACACCCTATGTAATGAGAGGCGTTACCTTGCTGAGGCTTATAGTGCCAGAGACAAAGAAATAAAGATGTATGTGTGAGGTGATAGCCAAACATTATTCATTAGAATTGTAATACATTTAGCAATAAATAAAGATTCTTTGCATAATCTTGCATTTACACGAGGTGCTGGGTATGGGTCATTGGGTCGACCAATATTAGGACAGCATGCATTGGGTCAACACACAAAATAGGTCGACATGGTTGGAGGGGGCAACATGGGTTTTTCACTTTTTTTCTTCAGCCAACGCAGAGTGGGTGAAGAAAAGAATCCAAAATATGAGGACTGTCTTCCTGAAAGAACATAAAAAAAAGGAGGACTCAAAAAGATCAGGAGCAGCTACATCACAGGTGTACAAAACATCACTATGGTACAGTAGTACCCTCTGCTGGAATTTGTGCTGGAGCAGGAGCCCACACGAACAGGATTCTCCTCCCATCCTAGGGTTGCCACACCACAGCCTGCAGAGGGTAAAACATCTTAGGCAACAATGTCAGGGGTGCAAGTGTGGCGGTACGGCGTACCGCTAAAACCTATTCCGCCGGTACCCTGTACCGCCATAACGACAACAGGAGAGCTCTTACTGCGCATGCGCAAGTTTGCGCAGTGACATCATGACGCCGCAGCAGCACTCACTAAAGGATGAGGCAGCACCAGCGGAAGTCACACGCAGCGCACTCTCTGACTGAAGATTCAGCTGTGGCTGGGTAAGGGAGATAAGTTAAAGTAGCTCCCAGGTTCCTGCCCTGTCCGGTGGATGAATTCCCGGCAGGGCAGCTGGACACACCTGACTGGTGACTGAAGTCAGATCATTTACCATTTGTTTAATACCTCTATATTATGTGTTATTGTGTCCCCGTTTCCTGTCCTATTACTCAGCATTGTGATTTTAAATTGGTGCCAATTGATGTTACACTTAGGGCATTTAACCACTGAGCCAATGTTTACATCAGAGTGGTGGTATTTGGATGTCTTAATGCTGAAGGTGATATTGACTTCTGGCGCAGTGAGATGCTGCCAGCGGAGTCTCTGTTCCCTCTGTATAAGACTGTGTACAAATGTGTAGCCACTCCCACTAGTGTCATATGGTCACGCCCATGACCACGGCATTTTTCCTACTTGCACCACTGGGCGGCATCTGTAAGTACATTTTGTCAATCTTTTTAATTAAATTATAGGGATCTGCTGTAGGCCGGTGCATTGATTCCGATTTGATTTCCATCTGTTTCTCCTCCACAGTTATGCAGGGAGCTGTTAAAAGAAAAAAGGGGACAAAATTAATATATGTATTTAAACATGGTATTGTTTTATTCACAGTGAAAGTTTGGAAACGGATATTCCACCTATCCCGGACCTCAGCCTTATTGCTGACTCCACCGCTGGGTGTGTACTGCTACATCTGAGAGGAATCTTTTTTTAAATATCCAAATGTAGATGATCCCCAATGCAGTTAGTAAGAGATACTATACTTGGGAAATGACGCTGATGATTCAATGTAACTGTATCTGTCTCTCATTCCTTTTTTCCCCAAAAATGTAACAGTGTAATGTGGGCTAGGGGACATGAGGGAGATTGCTAGACTAATGAGGGAGAGAGGGAGATTGCTGCTATGTCAGGGAGTCTTCTGCAGAATGCAGGAGGAGAGGTAACTATGATGTAACAGTGTAATGTGGGCTAGGTGACATGAGGGAGATTGCTAGACTAATGAGGGAGAGAGGGAGATTGCTGCTATGTCAGGGAGTCTCCTGCAGAATGCAGGAGGGGAGGTAACTATGATGTAACAGGGTAATGTGGGCTAGGTGACATGAGGGAGATTGCTAGACTAATGAGGGAGAGAGGGAGATTGCTGCTATGTCAGGGAGTCACCTGCAGAATGCAGGAGGGGAGGTAACTATGATGTAACAGTGTAATGTGGGCTAGGTGACATGAGGGAGATTGGTAGACTAATGAGGGAGAGAGGGAGATTGCTGTTATTTAAGAGAGTCTCCTACAGAATGCAGGAGGGGAGGTAACTATGATGTAACAGTGTAATGTGGGCTAGGTGACATGAGGGAGATTGCTAGACTAATGAGGGAGAGAGGGAGATTGCTGCTATGTCAGGGAGTCGAATGCAGAATGCAGGAGGGGAGGTAACTATGATGTAACAGGGTAATGTGGGCTAGGTGACATGAGGGAGATGGCTAGACTAATTAGGGAGAGAGGGAGATTGCTGCTATGTCAGGGAGTCACCTGCAGAATGCAGGAGGGGAGGTAACTATGATGTAACAGTGTAATGTGGGCTAGGTGACATGAGGGAGATTGGTAGACTAATGAGGGAGAGAGGGAGATTGCTGTTATTTCAGAGAGTCTCCTACAGAATGCAGGAGGGTAGGCAGCTATTACACTTGCCCTTACCTACTCTCCCAGACGTTGCGGGAGACTCACAATTTTTTAGGTAGTCTCCCGCACCCCTGGAAGCAGGGCCTGATTAACGAACAGGTTGAATAGGCTAGAGCAGGGGTTCCCAATCTTTTTTGAATCACGGCACCCTAGAGTATCGGAATTTTTTCACGGCACCCCTAGGCCCAAAAAAAAATGAATTACAGTAGATTGGGTTTATATTTGATTCTTAGGGTCAGTTATGTGGTAAAGGCAGGGGTTAAAGTGAGGGAGAACGGGGTGGAACTGAGTTCCACCACCTCTAATGGTGAGGTGGAACATTTTAACCTCCACATTGACCCTGCACAGATTCTCACAGAAAAACAATCTAGTTTGCAGGGGGATTCCAAAAACCCTACCACTGTCTCTGCCTATTGGGGGGAGGGGAGGGGTGTTAATTAGGTGGCATAGAAAAATGAGTTTCCCCACCTCTGCATGACCACTTTATGCCCTGGGTAAAGGGCAGGATTTGCTTCTGTTTGTACACATTTTATGATTGGCAGCCACCAGCACTGGTTTTGGCCATAAATAATTAACCATAAATAATTTGAATTGGTCCTGGACATCCAACCTGGGGCACACCTGCAAGTGTCCCGCGGCACCCCAGGGAGCCACGGCACACAGTTTGGGAACCACTGGGCTAGAGCACTGGCCAGGAAAGAGGGGTACAGCGCTGGCACAATAGATGGCGCTGGGATGGTCTTGTGAGATCTCCACCTAGAACTGTGGGCGCAGCGGTGCCTGCTGGTATTGCTGGCATCACAGAGGCATGGATGCCGGGAATAGGATTCCTGTGAGAACTGTGGTTGGCTCTACCACTGAGGCTGTGATTGATGGCACTGCTGCTATTGTCAGCACTGCTAGGGTGGTGATTTTCAGCTGGATATGAGCAAATAAATTGGTGGTGGAGAAGAGGGGACCGCCACTTCTGTATTAAGCCCCCTATCCACTACTGCGACTTTGCGGAGAAGTCCCCATCAATCCTGCTTGAGCTGCCCCCGAAATATCCCAGGCAGTAGGATCTATCAAATGCTGTCCTTTTGCATGCAATAGATCACATGCAATCCCATTCCCGCAGAGGCATCCGATGGATCCTTGGTGCAGCAGTGACAATCTCCAATACGATGCAGACGGGACTGCACAACGGATCGAAATCGGAGGTTAAACACCTTTGGACCCTTTTCAACCAATTCCTCGGCCCGATGCCTCAGAATCGGACGAAATAAGGGCCCAAATTGCACAAGTGATGGCTGGAACCCTTAATATGGCCCAGCCTGGAACAGAGGGTAAACTATCTGCATCCCACCTGCTTCCTGGGGAAATGGGCAGGACAGGGAGATGATTTTTGGAATCGCACCTTCCTAGAGGACCTGCAATTTAGGGTGTGATCATAATTGGGGGTGGGGCTTAATAGAATGAAGACTGAGACCCACCCACTGAAGCACCCAGCTGCTTGCCGAGTTTCTCCCAGAGAGGAGCATCAAAAAGTCAACATTAGAAATCTATGTGGTGGTGGAAAATGGAGAGACTGTGGCAGATATCGGAGATGCTACTTGCAACATACAGGATATAATCATCTATTGGTTGTTTTCGGGGAATTTCCCATCATATAACTGAGATCTTGCATCATTTTCTAGGTTTGTTTTGCAGAACAGTTTGTGCTGCCTCCTATCTCCATTACTGTTCTCTGACAGTAACAAAGACAGTGGAAAATTCCACTGCCTCGATAAGGAGAGGAGGGGGGACCGCACCAGCCTGATGTGCTGTATCCTTCTTATGCTGTGCTCTCCTGCCGTCTCTATATGGATGTGGGACGGATATTAGACAGCACTTTAGGTCGACAGCTCAATAGGTCGACATGGTTTTAGGTCGACATACCATTAGGTCGACATGTCATTAGGTCGACAGCTCATTAGGTCGACACTGCCATTAGGTCGACAGTGTCTATGTCGACAGTCAAAAGGTTGACATGAGTTTTTTCACAGTTTTTTGGCCGAAATGTCGACACAGTCGACATGGACACAGTTTGAAGTGAACCGCAGCCCCTCGCATCGCTCGCTTCGCTCGCGATGCTTCGGGCACGGTGCCTCGCTGCGCTCGGCACACTATTTTATTCTCCCACCACGCCCTAGTGGATAGTAGGGCATGAAATACCGCCTGTCAGCACATGTCGGCTCAAAAAACAGTGAAAAAAACCATGTCGACCTTTTGACTGTCGACATAATGGCAGTGTCGACCTAAAAACATGTCGACCTAATGAGCTGTCGACCTAATGGTATGTCGACCTAAAACCATGTCGACCTATTGAGCTGTCGAACTAATGGTGTCGGTGTAATGGCTATCTATGTAAGTGCTGTCTAACAATAGTCCAGATACCCTCTATATACAGTACACAATTACACATTGCATCAGATCATGGTTGCCTACCTGACCCTTTCCACGAGGTAGAAAATGCTTTTTTCCTGGACTTCCCTGGTAATGCATGATTGCCAGCACCTGTGGGGAGCTAGGTCATTGATAAGAAAGGTGTGCATACCTCCCAACAGTCCCGATTTTATCGGGACAGTCCCGATTGTCAGGGCCTGTCCCAATGTCCCACCCGCGGGCGGCAGTGTCCCGCGGTGTGGGGGGGCTGTTGGGAGTCCCCCCGTCAGCTGCTAAACAGCGGGGAATAAACGGTGTGAGCATGCGCACAGCGTCTATTCCCGCAGCCAGGGGGCTGGGGGCATGGCTAGAGGCTCACAGAGCCTCTGGGTCATGCCCCCATAGCGGCCAAATGGGGGCGTGGCCTCCCGGGAGCCGTAAGTATAGACCACGCCCCAAATTAGGCCACGCCCCCGAAAATTTTGGCGCACCTCCGGCGCGCAGCAGCAGCATCCCGCCGGCAGAGGTAACAAAGTTGGGAGGTATGGGTGTGTCACCACAGGTGATGGCAATCATACATTACCAGGGAAGTCCAGAAAGAGAGCATTTTCTCCCTCATGGAGAGGGTCAGGTAGGCAACCCGATCAGATGTAGGAGAATGTATATCTTCAGCTGCTATAAAAGTTACTGCAAAGCCCATGCTGGGACTTGTAGTTCCACAGCATCTGAAGGGCTTGATAATACCACAAGATGTACTGTATATGGATGTATTCCAGTCATTTTCTGAAATTTGCGGCAATTATATAGGCCAGATGCACTAAGCTTCAAAAGCGATAAAATGGAGAGTGATAAACAGTCAGCCAATCAGCTCCTGCCTGACATGTCACAGACTGTGTTTGAAATATGACAGGTAGGAGCTGATTGGTTGTTTATCACTCTCCATTTTATCACTTTTGAAGCCTCTCCCATCTTGCAGGGGAATAGTGGCGTGTGATGCCCCCCTCTCTCCTGGACCTCAGAGGCGCACAGGGAGCCGCCGGACCACCGCAAGTCCGGCGACTCTCTCTTTGCGCTGAGGCATTAGGTTGACAATGGGAAGGTTGACATGAGTGTTTCATGTTTTTTGAGCGGACAACATGCCCTACCACCCTGTAGTTCGCAGAGGGAGTATATAATATTGTGGCGAATGCAGAGAAATGCGAGGGGACGCGGTACACTGATAAGGCGTCTATGTCGACTTATGTTGAAATTCGAGACTAAAAAACGTGAAAAATTCATTTAGAAATTTTGACTTTTGACATTCCCATTATCGACCAAATGCTTGTGTCGACTTTCCAACATTACCCATGTCGACAAAGCCCTGTTGACCTACTTCATGTGTCGACCTTCATACAGTCGACTCTATTCCCATATATGCACAGAGCAAAGATTAGTACAATACACAGCAAAGAGTTGGTTTCCACCATCTGCATGAGGAAAGTATAAGCAGCCCACTGTGGGCCCAATTCCAATTTATAGGCAATGCCAATTTTCAGGCAACGGAGCATATATATCTGCGGACTGCACATGCGCCGCACTGACCTTTTACGATGCTGTTTGCAGTGAGGATTTATACTCAAGTTCCTTACTCAGTGTATCTCTTTCGCTCAGCTGTAACAAAACCATGCTGCGCTGCAGGTGGGTAGATGTAACAGGTGCAGAGGGAGTTCGATTTGGGGGAGTTAGTTTGTTTCTGTGCCGGCTAAATACTGGCTGCTTTATTCTTACGCTGCAATTTAGATTTCAGTTTGAACACACCCCACCCAAATCTAACTCTCTCTGCACGTTACATCTCCCCCACCTGCAGTGCAGCATGGTTTTGTCCATGTACAAAAATGACAGCCTTGCTGCAACAGGTGTGAATTAGGCCCAATGTACACTACGGCCTTATATAGCTAAGGCATCGAGCAGCGGCTCCTTCTCATCGCTGCCTTGGCTAGACCGGCATTGAGCCATGTCATTAGTTCCAATCTGCCAACACCTGACCCCCTCCTGGTCGCTCCTCACTCCCTGGCAGGTTCCCAGCTCATTGTGGGTGCTTAAGGACCTGATCTGGAGCATCTGTCACTGGTAATTGCCTGGTTCCAGATGCGGCATGTCCGGGACTCCTGTATTATTCCTCTGTGCGCAGTGACCTCATCATGTAGATATTGGATCTCCTGTTGCTGATCTGGGTTGTGTGCCTGGACGTTAGGATGTTGCCTGACTTCTGTGGCTGCGTTGCCTGCTCAAACGGTCATTGCACGCTGTACAGTTATCCATAGGAACAGGCGGGAAAAATGGATGGGCTCCAGGTGCAGTTATGTTGTCATAAGCTCTGTAATACCCCTTTCACACTTGCGAAAATATCCCGGGTTTTTGCACATGAACGCGCATCAACCCGGGATTTAGCTCAGTGTGAAAGGGTCTTGAAAGAATATCCCCGGATGAACATCCCAGGATTTCTACCCAGGTCCTGACCTGGGTAGAATCCGGAATCGACCCGGGATGCGGTCAGTGTGAATGGTCCCGTACCAGGGATTGGGTACACGGGACTTTAAAAAAGCTGCTGATTAGAGCTTTCTTGGGCTCACAAATGCTGATGTCATCTTTCAGAGCCCTGGAGTCTATTTCTAAGGACATGCATGTGTATTTGCAGGGATTTCCGATTTCCGGGACAAATTCTGCTCTGAACTTTCAGCAGATCATTACATACAGAGCACCTCATTTTGTACAAAAAAAATTATTTTGTAAGAATTGACTTTCTATGCAACATTCCCCCAGGTCCAAAAAAAAGTGTCCCCTGGCTGTGATTTGACTGGCTGTTTGAGGTCGGTGCTGTTTCCAAAATACAGGGATTTTGACCAGGACAGCTCAATGATCCCGGAGCTGGTTATGCTAGGTGGCACGCCATTTGTTTTTATTTAACAAAAAAAATGCACATTCCCATTACTAAAAAATTGCCAGAAATCGCAAGTGATTTCTGACGGCAGGAGAGGAGCCTTGCTGTATCCAATACTGGGAATTACTACTTTTGTGCGGTTGCGATTGGGGTATAAGGCCAATACCCCAGTCATCAGGTCCCGTAGTTTTCCATCTTGTGTTCCCAGTTACTGTTTCTGTGAATAAAATTGTGTACCTACACTAAAAGAGGACCTTTTGTGTTATCTTCTCATACCGATACGGTGAGAGGAGTGTAATATGGACAGGCAGTCCACCTGAGACATTGGGTCCCCTCTTTAAAGATACCTAGATGCGTCTGTACCAGTTATATCTACCTGTGAGTATGGTACGCATTCAATGTTAATTTGAATATGCACTTGTGGTGAAATCACATATAGATGTAAAAGAAACCTTTATGAGCACCATCCTGATTTTTATCAGAGTGAGTACGGGTACGCTTTCTGAGACCCTTTTCCCAGATTTCGTGTACAGACACCCTCAGGTTGATAAGACCTTTGCTTGGCACACTGTTCAATTCTTTTACATATCTCCTCGGATGTGGTGACAACTTTTCATCGCCCCTGGTCCTCTTCTCTACAAACTGTACCAATACGGGGTTGAGTGGTGACCCCTCTTTTCGGACTTGGCAGAAGAAAAGTGACTGCGCCTTGGGACTGATTTGTTAGTTTGTTTTTGATTTCTGACTTTGTATAAAGATGTGCACCCCATTACATATGCGATATGGTGTCATTTCTTAGCTGTATTAAAAACATTTTTTGCACCCTATTACGTCACCCATTGTGTCCGTTTTGAAACTGGGAACACTTTATTTCAGAGTAATCCGCTTCTGAAGTTTATGGGATTACCGTATATACTCGAGTAGAAGTTGAGGTTGTCAGCACATTTTTTAGGCTGAAAAAGCCCCCCTCGGCTTATACTGGAGTGAGCTGTGGAGAAGGGGACTGGCGCAGCTGCAGGAGACTCAGCGATGACGATGATGCGGGAGGAGGAGACCCAGCGCAGCCGGAAGCTACCGCTCCTCTCCCCCATCCGCCCATGAAGCTGTGACTCCTCTCCCCCTGGACGCCAGAGACACAGCGCTACCCCCTATGCGCCGGAGACTCCCCCCCCCCCCCCCCCCCCCTGCCTGCATTAGACACGGCGATCCACCCTCCTCGTCCATGGGCACCCGCAGAGCAGCAGGTACTGTTCCTGTTCGGAGGGAGGTGGCAGGCCTCTGGACTGTGTGTGTCAGTGTGCCCCTATACCCTGTACACTGTGCCGCTATGCCCTGTAGAGTGTGTCAGTGTGCCCCTAGACCCTGCGCATTTACCACCCTAGGCTTATACTCGAGTCAATACGGTTTCCCAGTTTTTTATGGTAAAATTAGGTGCCTCGGCTTATATTTGGGTTGCCTGATACTCGAGTATATACGGTATATGTTTTGCCCTTTACTTAAACTTCCACGCGCCACAATGTTATAAATAAGACATTGAGAACGCCACCAGTGATGACACATTCTCCTGTGTGTGATGTGGGTGAGGAGTACAGCCCAGTAATAGGTCATTAGCAGCACCGGCCAGTACTGAGAAAGAAAACTTTTCAGGCATATAGACAAAAGACTGGGGGTTATTCTGGTTCACTCCTGGAAAATTCCTTCTTAGATGGACAAAACCATGTGCACTACAGGTGGGGCAGATGTAAAATGTGCAGAGAGAATTTGATTTGGGTGAGTTATTTTGTTTCTGTGCAGGGAAAATACTGACTCCTTTATTTTAACACTGCAATATAGATCTCACTTTGAAGTAAAATCTCACCCAAATTTCTCTCTCTCTCTCTGTACAAGTTACATCTAACCCACCTGCAGTGCACTTTTTGTCCATTTGAGAAGGAATTTGCCAGAATTTAATGTTAATGTGATTTGATGAATGAAGCAAGTCTACTTCAGGTTCCTATATTCTGCCCTCTCACCCTAAGGATTTCTGAGGATGTCCTCTTCCCACATAATAGCTCAGCCAACGATCAACAGTTAGGGAAAGGTTGGGTGCATTGCCATTGGCAAGGCAGTTTATACGAGGTTAAGCTCAGAACACTCCTTATTTTGTCACGGTATTGCTGCTGTTCCCAACATAAATCACCATACCACATTATACCAAGTATGGTGGAACATTACCACTTTGCCTTGGTTTGTTTCTTCAGACTACGGTTCGTGATAATTACATAGAACATTATGTAATGAACTAAGGGACCGCTGAGCAGATTTTAATTCAACACCCACCCCATACTTGTCCCCCCTCTGCTATCACATGACATGCTTAGAATCAGTGTGTCTGTATCTGTGCATCTCTGGTTTTACCTCCAGAGCTATTTTGAAAAGGAGATAATGATTTGCAAAAGTATAGTAAAGAAGTTTGCGGAAAAGGAACTTACTTTTTAAAAATAAAAAAATCTATATGGGACTGCTGGTTTATATACCTGCTGGGGATAAGCATAATACCAAACAACGGCATGTATCTACTGGAGAGCCGTCTACTTTCGTTCAGACAGAAGGTTGTGTGAATGAGTCAACAATGCTCTCCATTTAGCAACCAGTCAACCCATGGGTAAACCCGCTTTAAATCAGTGAAAGGAAGAGCCACCCTGCCACCTTTACATTAATTTTCCTTGTAGAATTGGGATGTAATCAGGATCCCTACAGCTGGGACAGACATTCAGAACACCGACAGCAGTAGTCTGAAGGTAAGTACCAGACTTGGCATCAGGGTTAGACCCTAGTGGGAGGGTTGTGGTTAGTGTTAGGCTGCAAGGGGGGGGGGGGGGGGGGGTTAATATGCTGCATTCCCCAGAACTCTTGCTCAAACAGGAAACAGTACCACTCCTTACAAAATGGCTGCCCTCATGGTGTTCCTCAGCGACGGTTCCAAATCAGGACCTGAAGGCTGCATATTCATTTATTTTGGTTCAACTGGCATGACAAAACTGGTCCATGGTCTTCCTGCCTACTATGTGCCTAAAACAAGATATTAATGGATGTACAGTCTCATGACTCTTGCTTCAGTAAATGGTCAAGTTCAGTGTGATGCAAGCAGTGGCGGCCTCAGAGGAGGTGCTGCAGCTCAGGCCAAAATTCAAATAGGGGGGCCACACCCAGTGCCAGTGAGTCAGTTTGGAATGGCTGTTGGTGCGGCTTCCCTATTTGAATTTTGGACTGTGCAGCAGCTCCTCCTCTGGAGCCACCACTGGTCACAAGTATCACAGGTGGTTTCTATGTGCTCTGAATATCATTTACTGCAATAATGTGAAGGTCTATTAATTAGTACCCACTTTCCCCTCTTGGCACCTATGGGAGGCATCATAAGCACCTCAAACTTCTGAATGCTCAGCTTCCTGATAAATCTAATCAGGGTTCTATCTTTAAAATGTGGGAGGTCGAAAGCTACCTCTAATGAGGGGAGTCCGTAGTTCCTTTAAAACAGAGATGCAAAGGAATGGGGCCACTTGGTGCAACTAATCCTATTAGCATTAGTGTGCTGCCAAACATCCCATCCCATTATACTGGGCACATATCCGCCAATTATGGTATAAATTAGTGATGCAGTGTGAGGTTTCGTTCCAGTATGGCACATCGCTAATTTAATTGCTCCAATCAATTTTACCGTTGGGGTTTACAGCGGAAAATTGAACTTTTACATTGAGTGCTCTTTCAAATTGGATCAATTGTAAAATCAAATACTCCTTTAAAAGGTTTTCAAATCCATTTATTTTATTTTTTTACATATTTACTTTTTATAATAAAGTTTTACATTTACGCTAATGAGTGATTATTTCTTCTTCCTGCGGCTGAATTTTGCCTCTAGATTGGTGGGTGGAAGGTTTCCTAGACACGGCCTCTCTGGTTTCTTTTCTTCCTCGTGTTTCAGGATAGTCTGTCTGACCACGTCAATATCACGGCTTAAATGCTCAGTCATAGTCGGCACGATAGTGGGGGGAGCATAAAAGTCAACTAAAAAGTACCTAATATACAAACAAAAACACAAAAGAAAAAAAGATAGACTTTAGAAATAGTTTTACACGGAACAGTCAAAAATGACAAAAACATTTTAGCAGTCAATGCTGTTCACCTACGTACATGGTCCTCATTTTTGCCAGTCAGGTATACCCATTATCAATAATATTGTGGGCACACAGCTTTTATTGCACACATGGCGAGAGCCATCATTGTCTGCGGTGATGTGATACCAGTAGGTATTAGCCATTTGTAAGCAGCCACTTAAATAGGGTACACAGAGTCTATGGGCCGTTTGTGGGAGTGCCGTTGGGAGGGATTGCCGTAGATGCCAGCAGCGCCCTCCATCTCCCCATGGCTAGCGCAGTAGACTTACTCGGCGGCTGTATATGCATTTGCAGCCATGCACATGGGCGGGGGAAAACTCTGGATGGGCAACGTTAACCCCGATTGCTGGGCTGCGAAGATCTGCAGCCCAGCGATCCGGTCTTATTCAGGACCTATGAGTGTTGGAAATGGAAAGGGATTTCAGGGATTTCCCATAAGAAATAAAAAATATCTTGCCCCCTTTTCTCATATTTGTATGAGATATTTAAAGAAGAACATATCTAATATCCCTTTAATATGGACAAATAAATAAGACTTGGAAAAAATAATTCCTGTTTCTCTATTTGCACGAAAGCCGAGTTTGCTGGAATTTGTGAATTCTGGCCTCTAATTATGTTCCAGAAAACATAGCGCTCGACTTGTCAAAGCAAGTTGCCTTGGCTATGGTGCAGGAAAAAGAAAAAACACACTGTTAATCGCTATGTAAATCAATGTATCCAAAGTCTGCGGCAATGGGTACAAAACACACGAATAGTAAAGTCAAGTGAGATGGTGCTATCAGGCACTGACGTGGGGCCTGATGTATCAAGCTTCAAAAAGTGATAAAGTGGAGAGAGTGATAAACAGCCAGCCATGTGGTACCTAACTGTAATTTTTCAAATCCAGCATGTAAAATGGCAGTTATGAGCTGTTTGTCACTTTCTATTTCACAACATAGTGCCACTTGCTTAAAAACTACGCGTGTGGTATTAGAAGATCTACAATGGTATCCGGACAGTCATATGGTCGACCACTAATGGTCAACAGTCAAAAAGTCGACAGGGTCAAAGGTCGACATGTATTTTTTACTAACATTTTTCAACCGACATGTGCCGACAGGCGGTATTTCATACCCTACCATCCCCTAGGGCGTGGAGGGAAAAATAAAATAGTGTGCCGAGCGCAGCGAGCGGTGCGAGGGGACACAGTGCAATTAGACAGTGTCCATGTCGACAGAGACACCCTAAAACATTAAAAACTCATGTCAACCTTTTTCATATCGACCTTAGGACCCAGTCGACCTTTTGACCCTGTCAATCATTAATGGTCGACCATATGACTGTCTATGATGAGTCTGTCTATGATTTATACCATAACCATCTACAACAGGCATGTCCAACCTGCAGCCCTCCAGCTGTTCTGAAACTACACACCCCAGAAGGCCCTGCCACAATTTTGCTATTAGGGAATGCTAAAACTACGGCAAGGCAGCTGGGATGTGTAGTTTCACAACAGCTGGAGGGCCGCAGGTTCACAGCCAAAGATTCCCCATCTCTGATCTAGGTACAGAGTCATTTGGTTGACCCCATATGGTCATCAGAAAATAGGGCAACAGGGTAAAAAGGTCAACCGAACAATGGGTCAACCATTTTTTTACACGTTTTGGGGGTTTCAATCATATGTGACCACAATCAGCGACAATGCGTACCCCTTGTAGGCTCACTTTTGCTTGTCCCAAATTATCATTCCCAATCGTGGTTAGTAATTCTAACAAAAAGTTAGGAAAACAGGTCAAAACAATCCTCCCAAAAAACTGTGTCACCCATGGTCATGTCAACATTTTGAATCTGTCAACCGAATGCCTGTGGACTTAAGGTGCCCATACACTAGTAAGATTTATCTTCAGATCTGGCTGGTTGGAACAAGGTTATGGATGAGTGACAGTTTGTCAGTTTCCCAGCATTTCCAAGCAAATGGTCAACTGTCATTTGCTCTCATCCATAACCATGTTTTTGCTCCAACCAGCCAGATCTGAAGATAAATCTGCCTGTGTATGCCACCTTAGACACAGATGCAAAATAAACATTTTTCATACCAGCCAATCAGATTCAAGCCATCAATTTATTGCATGTTACTAGAGAAATGTTTGATTTTATTGGTAGCTATGGCCAGTGTCTCCACTTTACCTCTTATCATAAATCTTACACTATATACTTCATGGGGTGTTGCAACCAAGGCCTTTATTGTGTGGGAGTGTGTATGCTCTCCTGAATTACGCCAGGTATTATGGATATACTGCGAATTTTACTGACTTCTGACAAAAATAGCTCTGGTGTGTGTCTGCAGGGTAGAAAATAGATTGCAAGCTCCATTGGGTCACAGGCTACATGTTCTCTGTGTATAATATGAAGCACTATATACAAAGATGTTTAGGAATAAAAAAAAAAAAAAAAAAAATGTCCAGGAGAAGGAGACTGGCCTGGCATGTAGGGCCGCACCAGGAGGGACGGGACGGTACTTCAGTTTTGGACTGACCGAGAACAGTACCGGGTGGCAGCAGTGTGGGATCCTGCCGGAGGAAAACCCATGGGAGGGAAAGATCCAGCAGTATTTTCAATTTAAATCGCCAGCCATGAGCCAACTGCCAATCAGCAACTTAAAGGCTGCTCAAATTGGCTCATGGGCAGTGCCAAATTTGAAATACTAAATGGAAACTACAAAATCTTTTATTTTATTTTTAAATTTGAAATAACTGCTGGCTCAGCGATAAATGGCTGTTTGCTGTTAACCAGGTGATGGCACGCCCCAATCCACGCTGCTGTCATCAATGAGTCAGTGCTGTTAACCAGGTGATGGCACGCCCCAATCCACGCTGCTGTCATCAATGGGTCAGCCAGATGGTAAGCTGTGGGGATGTAGCGGCTCAGTCAGAACAGAAGAAGAGAAAGAGGCTGGTGCTGCAGACAGGTGTGTTACTATCGTGTGGTCCCGCCGCCGCGACCGTTCGCTGGCCTCCTATGGGCTGTGCGGTGTATTGAGCGGCCACCGCCTGTACTGCACAGCGCAGCCTGTAGACGAGCGGATGGCCACGGACCACACATATAGTAGAGCTGGATGGCTGCGGTGGAGCACAGATGGCAGCCCAACGGCACTCTGAAGTCCTGTATCTGGCACCTACCCTGCCCTGGGCAACGTGCACTTAACCCCTTGGTTTACTTGGTTGTTGGTTGCAACAACCAAGTAAACTCCCCCTGGTAAGGCGCATTAACTCCCCCAGGGCAACGAGCATGTAACCCCCCCCCCCGATGCAATGACCATGTAATCCCCCCAGGGCAACGAGCATGTAATCCCCCCCAGGGCAACGAGCATGTCAACCCCCCTCGATGCAATGAGCATGTAATCTCCCCGTGGCATTAAGCATAAAATCCCTGGCAACAAGCATGTAGGTAAGCGGCGCTTATGTGGCATAATATGTAATAGGATTACAGTGTGTGGTGTAATATAATGGGCATTACGGCGTGTGGCATAGTGTGTAGTAGGCATTATGGTGTGTGGCATAATGCGAAGTAGGCATTACAGTGTGTGGCATAATGCAAAGTAGGCATTACAGGTGTGGCATATGTGTAGTAGGATTACGGTGTAAATTTTTGCAGCATGCCTGCGGTGCGCACTGTTCCCGTTTTATAGTGAGGAAGGTGGTACTCCTACTCCACGTATTGGGGTGGGGTTTAAGGGGGTAATTAATCTCATTCGTTAGGAAGAGTGTAATGATGAAGGGGTGGGTATTATCACTCGCCGAGGTGTGTGTGTGTGTGTGTGTGGGGGGGGGGGGGGTAATAAAGAATAATTGGCTGCAGCTTTCAGTTTCGAAATGAGGCTGTCTGCGCTGCACTGCCCACCAACACTCCTACCCTCCCCCCTCCCCGCTCCACACCACTACTAGCGCTTGAGGGGGTGGGGGTCCCCAGATATATTAGTGCTTGCAAGATTTCTGTTGCCAACCCTGAGGGCTATGGGACAGTGTGTGGGTGGTCGGGGGATCCTGCTTACTTTGCCAGTTCCTAGCCGTATAATTTCTGATTGCAGCATGGTCAGCAATTACAAATGCGCGTGGGTGGGTTGTAGGATAAAGAGAAAATGCATTTGTGCAAGTTTTATTCCATTGACTGAAGAATTTCAAGCCTAAAACAAAATGTACTGTGAGGCTGGAAAATAAAGAAAAACTAGAAATGTATTGATAGTAAATGATATTTGGTATTCCTGTACATCAGCAGGGAGACATCTAGAACCTATTAGGAGTGGAGCAATTTACAAATTATCATCAGTACAGCAGTAAAAAAGGGCTGGTGCCGGAGGTGGAACGTTTGCAAGCTGCAATACCTTATTTATAGAAGATCTGACCTCAGTGCTGCCGCAGCCAATATCACAAAGACAGTGGAAATTTCCACTGTTCAGAGAGCTGCACGAGGGAGGGTGGGCGGGAATAAGCTGGTCTCTGTACGGAGCCTCACACACAGCTCCTGTGCAAGGCATTCATTTGGTTGTATAGATGTGTGCGTGCAACAACGTGCTGCGCGCACACACACACGACGCGGATTGCGTGTTTGTACTGAGAATAAAGGGCTGGAGAAATGTATGCGAGTATACAGAGATAGGAGGTGTAATCATCAATTTACATATAAAAAAAAAACATTAATAACCAAGTATTGGGTATTACGGTGTATGCCATCATGTGTAATGGGCATTATGGTGTGTGGTATAATGTGTAAGAGGCATTACAGTGTGTGCCATAATGTGTAATTGCCATTACAACAGAATGTAATGGGCATAACAGAGTATGACAATGTATAATGGGTGCAATCCTAGTGCAGTGTGCAATTTGTTATATAGGTTTTTGTTGTTTGTTTCTAATGTAAATTTCTAATATAAAATGTGGCCTGATTGGTGGTCAGCACCCTGCCCGGTGGTCAGCACCCTGCCCTAAAGAAATCCTAGAGTGAACACTAACCAAGTAAGATCGCCGCATCGGCAAGTTCGTACACACTACAAATCCGCTCGCAAGCGCCCGCACAGACGAAAAATCCTTCCAGGATTACTCACTATTGAGTGATTTTTTCCCCTGTTCCCCCAGGACTTACTGTTCGGATGCATGTTGTTGTACGAATTGGGGCTGGGTGCTGACGTTATGTGACGTCATCCACCCACCCCTAGCAGGCCTGAGTTCCATGGGCTTACCCATCGTTTTTATGGGCACGTCCATGAAACGCCAGTTGTCCATCCCGGAACGCCCCTTGGCTGCCAATCAATGTGCAAATGCCCCGGCAACAGAAAATCTCAAAAGGTACTCACAGCGGGGGTCCTATGCACAGACCCACACCATCGACAGAGGGGACAAATTCGCTGCTCAATGGAGCAGGCCTGAATCGGCCCACTATGTTGAATTGAACGAATGCAGAGAACAGTGTTTAGTCGGACACCTTGCGCAGGGCTTGAGGCAGGGCGCATATGATAATAAATAGATCTATTAGGGTAAATAGATGCATACGGGCAGCCAGCCGTCAGTGTAGAACACTCTCTGGGAGTTGGGCATAACCTTATCCAAATCTACATTATAAGAGAAGACTTCATGACAGCTAATGTAATATTAAAGATGCCTGATTGGATGGATGGATTCCAGTCACATGACCGCCCTTGGAGAAAGAATGGTAACCAGGGGGTTCAGGGTCACCAATAAACGTGGCCCTAGTGTCTCCAAAACTATGTGCTGTCATCACATGACCAAA
>NC_139218.1:24360238-24417889 GCF_055691185.1 Crinia signifera
TGCATATATATATATACACACATATATACATACATATATATATATATACATATATATATATACATACACACACAAGCAAAAGATAAACATGGAAAAAGTTTGCCGAATGAAAAAGTCGACAGTTTCTCACTATCGGCCAGATGTACTAAGCTTAAGAAGTGATAAACCCAACAGAAAATCAGCTCCTAACTGCCATGTCACAGGATGTGAGGAGCCCATTGGTTAGTGGTTCATCACTCTCCATTTTATCACTTTTCAAGGCTTAGTACATCTCACCCTTAGGGCGGGATGTACTTACAATTACCGTTGCGTTGCATCTGCTTTTCCGCGGCGCTTCCCTCTTCTCCCATGTACTAGTCCCTTGCTCCCTTGCTAGTCTACTAATTTCAGGTGCTGTCAGTAAGTGTAATTTTAGGTCTTCTGCTTGGCTGTTAACATTAATCATTTACAAACATGGTTCATATGTATGTATGTATGTATGTATGTATGTATGTATGTATGTATGACCTATAGAGATATACATACCATGTTTGAAAATCATTAAAATGTAATAGCCAAGCGGACGACATTAAATACACTTACTAAAAGCAGCTAAACTTAGTAGACTAGCAAGGAGAAAATATGCTCAGAACCGCGTATGCATAAAAAAGGTAATTGATACATCACACCCTTACACTTACGCGTTTTGGGACGATTTTACCGTAACGACGGATCAGGCCGAGAAATCGGGTGAAATCAGCCAAAATTGCACGTTTTTGAAATCCCATCCGATAGCGGGTCCCGTGCACATCCTGCTTGCACGTCCGACCTCGACTCGGACCCCCTCCTGGGAAGGTCCAAGGGTGGATCACATGCGATCCTGCAGCCAGGAAAATTCCCGGGCAGCTCAAGGGGGATTGGATGGTTACACACACACACACACTGCTACGAGAAGTCACAGTAGTGTATGCCCTAATTTAGACCTATTAACGATCTAACCACTTCCTCATGGAAGGAGTCTTATGCGATCTTGTGCACTAAACGAAGAATAAAATAAATAAAGTTGAAAGAAAAAAAAAAGCTGAAAAAAAAAACAAACAAACACATACCCTCCTCTTGTGTGACGTTGACTGTGTTTGAACATTTTGTAAGGAAGGGCCTTCTCCCCAAGGTTTTCCAGATTCCGAACAATGGCACCCTTTTCCATCAGAGTCTCCATCGTACGCTTCAGAGTGGCCACCGTCTCAGGCTTGAGAAAAAAAAAGATAATTACAGTAAGTTAAGTGATCTTACCAATACATGCTGCCGGCCTAAAAGACCAAGTACAATGGTGCATCGAGTGAACATTCAGTTTTCTAATCGGTGACGGATCTGCATAACGTGTTTTACCCCATCTAGCTTCCAAAGCTTTCCCATGCCCACAGACTTATTGCCAATGCACACGTTGCAGTCATATCCATATTTAGCACAATATACAACGCAACATGATACGCATGGACTGTAGAAAAATTTAGAAATCTCAGATATCACAGAGTCGGCCAAAAAGTATTCATGAATGGGTCTCGTAGAGGATGGTTGGGCTATAGGCTCAGAAAAGACCAGACCTGTCCAATTCTGGCAGAGGAACCTTAACCCTTTGAGCGCCAAGTGAATTTGTAAAAATTGGTGTGAAAATTGCCAAGCAAACATTTTTTATTCATCATAATGAATTATATAGGAGATAATTAAACATAACATTTTTTATTTGAATTTATATAACAAATGTGAGCAACGCTGGCAGTTTTAGCTGATATTTTGCGCATCTCTCACAAATGTTGCCACTCAAAGGGTTAATGTCCTGACAAAGGCATTTTCTCTTGTTATAGTGGCTATAACTCGCCCACCAATACCATTGCAACAGCTACAAAATAAGCATGCCAGAGAAGACCCTTGACCCAATGGCTTTTAAACAAATATGACGGCTACTACTAGGAGGATCTCCTGGGAAATTGATCCCAATTCTACAGCTCCACCCAAGTAAAAACAATATATTGAACACAAAACACAACTGAAAGTATAAAGTCCTCAAAATAGAATTAGATATTCTATAATATACATGGACGGAAGAGCCGCGTTCCTAGAGGTTGAGGGTAAGAATCTGTACAAGATTTAGGGTTCCTACAGAGTTTCTATAGGAAGCGACAAGGACCAAAATGATGTAAGTATTTAGATCCACTGAGTGGTTACTTCTTAGACAATTATAAAGACTATGGTTGATTATCTAGCGCACAGGTTTGCAAACTTAACCCCCAGGACCCCAACACGGTCCACGTTTTCCAGGTAATCTGTGGATTTTTAAAATATGGCGATCCAGCTGTTGTGAAACTACACATCCCACCATGCCTTACCACTGTGGCAAGGCATGATGGGACTTGTAGTTTCACAACAGCTGGAGGGCCATAGTTTGGACATGCCTGGCTTAGTACATCTGTTCCAGAGTCTCTTGGGGCTCATTGGTATAGTTTGTGCCTACTGGTGGTACTTTGAGACAATAATGGAATCTGCTCTGTAATGTTTTTGTATTACTCGAATGTTCTTTGATTTATACAGGATGAGTATCCAAATTATTCAGAAAACCATAGTCTCTAAAATGTACTTTAAAAAACAACAACAACACATAACTGGCACTGGGACTACATTCAAATTCAGTGAGATTGTACACGAACCTTGTTTCATGCACAAATAAAATATATTTGTGTGTATTTCATGTGCGAATACAACATAAATGCAAGATACCTCATTCATATATAAAGATATTCCAAAATAACAGAATAATCCATTTTCCAAAAGTGTTCTGGTCCCAAGCATTTTGGATAAGGGATACTGGTACTTGTGTATTATCTGGGCGCCCGATTTTTTCATCGCATGCGATGCGATTTTTCATTTTAAAGACCCGATTTTTAATTGTATAGTCACCCATGGGTCATTTCATACCCCCACTATCCAACTACACACGGAGTTGATTTTATATAGTGTGGCGAGCGCAGCGAGCCACCAAGCCCGAAGCGCAACGAGCCCCACGGGGGACGCGGATTACTTTACATGTATTCTGCATTCCCCCGCCACACTATATAAAATCAACTCCATGCGTAGTTGGATAGTTTCGGTATGAAATCACCCATGGGTGACTATACAATAAAAAAATGGGGTCTTTACAATGAAAAATCGCATCGCATGAATTGTATGCCACTATATTGCATGCGATGCAATACAATGAAAAAAATCGGGTGTCCAGATATTATACAAGTACCGGGATACTCAACCTCTACTGGCACATACTATAGCCTTTATTTTAATATGGTTTTCTGTGTTTCTAACATCTGTAGAACAGTCACCAACCCGTCTTACAGCTATAAACCGCTTCTTTCTGAGAATACAAACCTTTAATAAAGAATAGATCTCGATTAGATTGTTTTTGCTGATAAAGTCAGGTTGAGTGCTTGGAAACATTAGCCGTGGATACAGTACATCAGCTTTGCAATTTTTTTTTTTTTTTTTTCATATTTGGATTTTAAGGTCTAGAATAGATTATATCTGCCTATAACTGAATTTGTCTTGCATTCACAAGTTCCACAAATTACCAACCAATGGGGCAGATGTATTAAGCCTTAACAAGAGATAAATCCAAGGGTGATAAGGAGAGATAAACGTCCAGCCAATCAGCTCCTTGCTGACTTTTTTCAAACACAGGCTACATGGCATTTGGGATGTGATTGGCTGGACGTTTATCTCTCCTTATCACCCTTGGATTTATCTCTTGTTAAAGCCGAATACATCTGCCCCAATATTTGCAATTCAAAATGTTCTCTTACTCCCATATTATATTGTTATACTGTTCCCCATTTGGACTTTACAACGAAGCAAAGTCCACGGTCCGGCCATTCAATCTATCAAGCCAAGGAAGTGGGGAACCTAAGTCAATCTCAAGATACACTTTGGAGAATTTATTTTTTATTTTAGTAGCAGTAAATCGCATGAGCTACGTTTCTGCCCAGAACGGTCTCCAACTCCTCAGCCCAGTTATTGGCACGAAGATGAAAATGATCCAAAATTTGATTGGCGTAGGAGTGCTGAAGGTCTTTGATGGTTCATCTCTTTGTTTATTGCTTGGCAGTTTTGTATACTGCTCAAATGGACTTCACGGGAATGGGAAGTTAATGGGTGCAAGACCTGAAGTACAGTTACCTAAATCAAGGGCCCCAAGCAAGCTGTCCCTCCAAATTAACTTTTTGGTTTTCAGTGTGTTCTTTATTTTGCCGGTTCTCACACAAAAGAGTGGCTACCACTTTCGACGGACCGGTTTAAAAGACCCAGTTGTAAAGGAATCAGCCTGGAGGATGATTAGAATATTTACTGGTGCACATACTACAGGTGATACTAGGCCGATCCCAACAAGTAGATGACCCAACCGTTCATGTTGGCGAGTTCAGGGCTGCACGTGATCGGGGCAATGTCATTGAGCAAGAAGGGCGATTGAGGCAAGTAGAACTCCAAAAGATAGAGAGACAGGGGGAAATTTATCAAGCCTTCTAAAGGAGGAGGTGTGTCTCATAGGAACCAACCAGATTATACAGTAGCTACTATTTTATAGACTGTACTAGAGAAAGCTAGGATACGATTGGTTAGGAAACGACTCCACTTGTCATCTTTAAAAGGTTTAAACAAAATATCCTTCACATCGTGTGGGAATACTCTGGTGTCAAACACACCCGCAGAGGTTCAGACATGTAACTTGTGTTCCCTTTCTAGCTAATAATAAAGACCGATTGTATCTGGCCAAGATTTCAAAATGTTTTTTTGTAATATTCTAGGAGGAGGCGTTGATTATTCATAAACTAAAAGAACATGAACATACCTACTTCATGTTCTATCCAGAACATCTTCATAGCATTACGTAACAACTCTAAACAGCTCGGCAAATATTTCGGTTGCAGACAGAATTGTGTAACTGAAATGTCAGTCAACGTTCACTCTTGCAGGTTACTGGGACTGTAAGAAATTACCAGAATATTGCAAACATGATACAGAATGATCGTGTGCAAGAGATCAATGGGACTAGCATCACTGCATAGTGGGGCTGTACTACTATTCAACGGAATTTGGCAACCCCAAGTAGCGGGTACGATACATGTAGAACTATCGATCATGCAATTCTTTCCTCCGTAGACTCTACTGACCAGTATGTACAAAGACCGTCTGGCAGCGAATCAGGATGAAGCGCAATTATTCAGTTTTCACTTCCAGGTAGCCCTCATTGATGAATGTTGGGTCTGACTGCCCGCAATGGTCCACCAACCTGACCATAGAGAGATCCAGTGCAATACAGGACAGAAAAAACATGACCTGGGACAAATGGGACCTTGTATTCATTGTGCTGAGGACCGGGACTTTAAAATCAATTCAAACATTTTAGGATACATTTATTAAGAGGCCCTCTTCTGATGGGTCTTGATCAGATGCTGGTTTTAAAGGGCCAATGATATTAAATACAAGGCACAGTCATTAGTCTTGTGAGCTGGATGTGAGTTTCACTAAAGGGTGAAATGAAAACGTAATGACCTCAACGAATAATAACTGATAGGGGATTTCCTTCTAAAACAATGAGCGGCTTATTAAATGTAACCGTGGTGCCACAATGAAGACATTCTTGTGCCCAGCTGTGAGGGGTATGGTGCAGTCAGAGCTAAATCTGCTTGGCAAGATATGGAACGAGTCCCATAACTTGTGCCCAGCAGCTGATGCCCTTTATCGGGGCTGTGGGCAATGAACTGATAACGACTCATTGGCTTCAGCCTGGGCTTTTCCCTACAGCACAACACAATAGACCAGAGAAAGGGGCTTTCCAGATGCAAAAATGTAGGTTTATGCCAAGGCCTGGGAAAAAAAATTACTCACGGCATCACAATGGGGGCAGCTAAGTAGGACTCCCCTTATTTCAAACCATCAATCACATGGTATAGTGCTGCTACAGTCCCACAGGTATAGGATCCACTATCACCTGGCAGGTATTACCCAGCTCAACTATTCTTTACTATGGATATATATTTTTGTCAATGTGGTATCAATGTTTTATTTAATAATTTAGAAAATTATTTAATGGATTCTCTATTTTCAGTTTCAAAATGATATTAAAGCGGTGGTGTAACGAGCTACAATCTAGGTTGTGCAACTTTTTAACACGGGTCAAGTCCACAGTTTTTGCTATTCATATAAGAGAATTGTTGGACGTGAACGTTGATTTGTTTTATTTGTGGGAAATGGGGGGTTTGAACGTGCAGATTGGAATTTTACATTTTGCCCCAAAATACCATTTTATATTTGCCAAGATATACATGCTGGAATATTCAGCCCACAGTCAATGGTATAATCCACCATTGTTAAAATGTGTATTTTACAACAGCCTCCTATGGCCTCTATCAGCCTCCTACATTGTCCTTTTAGTCAACTGTTAAGGGCCCCATACATCAGCAATTAATTGTGACAATTTTCAGATATGGAGATGATTTCCACAATTAATTTTAGATGTGTGGGCTCCCCCTTTTGGCAATCCCAATCAAAATCACCAATCGATTGCTTAATCAGGTTTTTAAACATGTTTAATAATCTGGTATTATCTGCAGATCTTTTTTATGTGTGTGGGCATTCCCAATTCGTCTTCTTCATCTATTTACATTATGAACAGCTGAAATGACAATCGATTGGGCAATTTCCAGATATGAAGATGCAATCTTTAGATGGAAAAATCTGCCGATCACTGAAATAAATCTGTAATGTGTGGGCAAAGTCAGATAGATTGTAAAATCCATTTATCTGGCCAAAAAATCCCTGTATCTGGAAATCCATAAATTGTGATTGCTGATGTATGGGGCCCATTACCCTATTGACCACTCATTGTGGGGTTCAGGATAGATTTCACCATTGACTAAATTTAACATTCCGACACCCCCAGATTAGAGGTTGTACGTTCATTTCTAGCTGGGGAATCCGATAGCTACAGTACAAGTACCATATAAGAATATGGTCTTCCTTGGGTATAGAGTCTGGGGTAGGTCCACCAGCAGTCACAAGTCCCATCCTTGTACATGGATTATAGGTGTTTTATCTTTTTAATAAATACATGAAAATCAACATACATTAGGTCAACTACTAAAGGTCGACAGGGCTTAGCTGGTCAGATGACAAAGGTTGACAGAGTCGGTAGGCCGACACAAGCATTAGGTTGAAATTGTGAAGGTTGATAGTGAAAGAGGTCAAAAGTTTTTCAAAAAATTTTGTCCCGAATTTGACATGGACACCCTTTCTGTGTAGAGCGCTCGCCATGCTTTGGGCACGATTAAATTCTCCCACCGCACCCTGATGGATGGTGGGGTATGAAATTCCGCCTGTCGGCACAAGTTGGCTCCCAAAAAAAAAAAACAGTGAAAAATCATGTCGACTTTTTGACCCTCGACCTTCCCATTGACGACCTTCCGACCAAAGGTCAACCTTCATGAAGTCGACCTAGCGACCGTGTCCCTTACAGATAGCCATTGTGCTTTTTCTTTCATGTGTATGTTCGCTTTTCCTGCATGACAACACTTGCAGGGTTCTTGATGATGGTTTGAGTACAGAACGATCTGAGCGAGACTGATTAAAGGCTGAAGGAGCAAATGGAAAGACAAATGTCAAAGCAATTACGGCACTGCAAATCACAGAGCTTTACACGCTTGCTGCCCGACCGTAGACAGTCATTTTATACCACTAAATAAGGGAGCAGTGGTCTATGTATTAAGCCTTGGAGAGTGATAAAGTGGATGGAGATAAAATAGCAGCGAATCAGCTCCTACCTGTCATATTACAGCAGTGGTGTTCACGACCATACACACTTGGCAATTTTAAGCTGAAAGTCAGCAAGTGCATACGAGTCAATGATCCCCGACTAGCAATGATACACGCTTCCGCATGCAAAGTGGTTAGTCTGCTGGTTTTACCAGCATGTTTGGGAGATGATGGTTCTTTTTTTCAACCATCATCGCTCAGTGTGTACAATCGCTAGTCGATGATGGCTGAAAGGTGAGCCAGCATCAGCCCGGCCGCCGCCCTGCTCCCTTCCCTTGCTCCACCGTCCCACCGGGCTGTCAGTGTCCGACCGCTCCCACCCTTGCTCCATACAGAGCACAGTATCCGAATATACGCAGACTAGCAATCTGTTCTGAATCAGGCCCCTGCTCCCACCCTTGGAATTCAAACCCCGCCCATTATGTAAATAGCCTTATAATGAAAGATTTTCAGCAAAGTCTTTTGCCTCCTGAAAATCTCTCGCTCTTTGGGAAAATAGCTCAGTGTGTACGCACTACTTTGCCAAAAGATATATCTTTCACCAAAAAGTCTTTTAAAATGAAAAACTCCTAGTGTGTATGGGCCTTTAGGAGGTGGAGAGGAACAAGTGTTTAGAACCATTTCACAATGACCATGATGTCATATTTAAACAAGCTTTCAACGTGTCACACGAAGCAGGACAGGGCTTGTTCGCACCTTTCTAAACATTAAATAAATCTCATATATTTGGCTACATCTGTCACTCAAAGTGTGTCTGGAGATATAACCCTGGGTGGAGCCTCTGACTCACATGACAGAGAACCAGCCCAGTGAGCCCACAGACAGTGCCAGACACCCTCTGCCTCTCCATGTTACACAGCAAAGACACAGCTACTCACCAGACACACCAGGTGAGCGCCCCACACCTCCATACCTCCCAACATGACCCTCTCCAGGAGGGACAGAATGCTCTGTTTGTGGACTTCCATCTTAATTTATGATTGTCATCACCTGTCATTTTAAACAGGGTAATTGATAAGAAAGGTGTTTAAGCACAGGTGATGGTAATCCATAAATTAAGAAGAAAGTCCAGAAACAGAGCAATGTGTCCCTCCTGGAGAGGGTCATATTGGGTATGCACCTCCCCCCCCCCCCCCCCCCCCCCCCATTCAGTTTCTGAATAAGTATATGGATGAAGCAGAACTCACAGTAATTACTAAAATCAATAATTAATCTTGTTCATGACATTGATCGCTTCCTTCCCGTTTATGTTTCTGGCAAGTCGCAGAACTTTTGATTGTTTATTAGCTGTGATACATTATGTGTATTAATTTGTCAAAAATCAAACATTACATCACTTGTTAATAAAGTTTATTTTATAGTAAAGAAAAAAAAATTGTAAATGAGCGAAACCAGTTGTCTTACACGTTTTTTGTAAACCATAACGATAAAATCACCCACATCATCCAGTGTGTACGCACCTGTGACTCTACTAGTGCCGTAACAAAATGGCTGCCTTCACTACACAAACACCCTTCACATTCAGCTATTGCGGAGATAGAGTCATGAATAACAGAGAGCCTGTTCACGTGGGGCATGTGGTGAATAAAAAGGTTTTTAATTTGGCACTTAAGAAAACAAAGATTTTACAGGGCAAGAACATCAATAATACAATTATTCAGGTTTCTGTTAACGGTTTCACAACAAAAATCATCCACAGAGTTGAAATGGACAATACTGTTAACAATTCCACAGTATTAAACTGACAATAAAAAAAAATAAACGTGTACACATACAAAGGACTTATGTATAGCCAGAAAGGAGGGAAAAAAATTTATTTTAATAAGTCTTGAAAACTTAAAAACACCATGACCAAGATAATATGGCTTATTTATCAACAAGTGATAAATTCATCGTGAAAGAGAACTCCTTGCATATGATAAACAGTGCCCCAGCCAATCCGTTACGGTCATGTGTTTGAAAAATTATAGTTGTAAGCTGATTGGCTGGTGCACCATTTATCCTATGAAACAAGTTTGATCACCCAGGAGTTCATTGATAAACTGGCCCCAGTCTCTACTGAAATAACCTTGACTTATCAAAAATGTTGGTACAGAGGGCCTAATTTAGTACAGATCGCTAATTAGGGAATTCAAATATCTGTAAATATCGAGCGACAGCACCGTTCGCATTGCGCATGATTGAGGGCAAATAATGGCTAAAAATGCATTTAGATCATAAACGCAATATGGACGCAGTTTGGCAGGAAGCTGGTGTCTCTGGGTGGAAGCCTGCTGTTTTCTGAGTGTCAAAAAAAATGCAGGCATACCCAGGCGTTTTTGGGGAGAGGGTTGATGTTTTTAGATCTGCAAGTGGATATTGATTTGCGATCCATTAGCAAATTTGCACAGGGCGTTTTCTGTTTTTGTCTAGGCGGTGGCTTTCTACTCGCAGTCAACTGCAACTTCAGATTAACGATCCTTGCTGAATTAGACCCAAAAATTTAGCATACACCTGCATTTTTTTTTTTTTAACCTGTCATTCACAAGACACGTACATGGAGTATACAGCTGTTCAACTTGCCATTTGCTTTTATTTAAAAATATATATATATATATATATATATATATATATATATATATATATATATATATATATATATATATATATATATATATATATATATATATATATATATATATATATATATTTTATGAATATTCCAGTAAAACTAGAACCCAAGCTACTTTCATGAACTGTTTGGTCATCAGAAATTCTTACAGGTCACAATGAACAGCGTGTTCCCCCTAAACCAGCAATTCGATCTGGATTATAAGAAGGGTCAAAACCTCTGTATAATGGGGGACCCGACTTTGCGAAAGGGGTATTAGTAGCTAAACTCCAGAATATAAGCAAGGGAACCTGCTACTGTATTTTGCAGACTATACTCTGATTCGGGAACGGCAACCAATCTGCTCAGGAATAAGATTAGAAATGTTTTACAAAACAATAGGGAAGATTTATAAAACCTGGTGGAGAGATAAAGTGGAAGGTGATATTGTACCAGCCAATCAACTCCTAACTGTCGCTTTTCAAACATAGCTGATTGGCTGGCTGGCCACTTTATCTCTCTTCACCAGGCTTAATACATCTGCCCCAATGGTCCTCTACACATTCTAAAAAGGTATGGAACTTTCCCTTTAAGATGAAAGCTTAGATTACTGTACACATCTCTCTTTGGGCCAGATGCACTAAGCGTCAAAAGTGATAAAATAGAGAGTGATAAACAGCCAGCCAATCAGCTCCAACCTGACATTTTTCAAACATAGCCTGTGACATGGCAGGTAGGAGCTGATTGGCTGGCTGTTTATCACTCTCCATTTTATCACTTTTGAAGCTTAGTGCATCTGGCCCGTAATCGCTTATTTGCAGAGGCAGCCACAAATTTTTAGTCTGCGCCCGGACAAGCCAGTTCCTCCTACTCTGACCATTGGCGTCCAGTCCCAGCGGTTATTCTACGATCATAGTTTAGCATTTTAGTCATTATTGAAGATATAAAAATACAGAAATGTCTGATGGAGGCAAAATGTGGTGGGATTACTGTGCAGAACTGGATCCTCCAGTAGTGGGATAGTGTGTCCTACGTATCAGAAGTTACACGGCGGAGCTGGTGCACACTACACGAGAATCTTCACTTATAATGCACTATACAACCTCATACTACTATAAAGCTTTCATTGATGGCGTTTGTGCTTAACACAGAAGCGGCGTCACTCACCACCAGCACACAAAGATACGGTGTGCTTAATGGTTGTGCCTGCTGGACCTACCTCAGCCTGAAATGTATTTTATAGGCAACTTCTCAAAACCCATGCAGTCCCCTTTTCCTGCCTGGGGTGTCGCTGTTCACTTCGGTGCTTCTAGTAGTCTGGTCTGTATTGAGTAACAGGCCACTGTGATAAAGACACCACAGCAGACAGCGACAGCATAGGCAGGGAGGCTTTGTTATACATGCTAGTGGGGGTCAATTGAATGAAGATCAAGTATGGTCCAGCCAGTACCATAGGCAGGTGCCACTAGGATCTGGAGGGGGACGCCACACTTGAGAGACTGAAAAGTGTGGGGTTATGGCGGGCAGAAGTAGATTGAAGTTTTGCCTATGGTGCTGTTGCTTAACGACACATCCCAGCATGCCCTGCGTCAGTTTTACTATTTGGCTATGCTGGGATGTGTAGTTCAACAGCAGCTGGAGTGTCAAGGTTAGCCATCACTGCTCTATGCCAAGGTATCGCATGAAACATCACGTGATACATTTGAGTGATCTCTTTAGAATTTAAGCTTTTATGTGATATATATAACCCTAAAAATTGCCTCAGTATACTGTCCCCTGACTGAACAGTCTTTATTTACCTTGTACTTGTGCTAACTTGCCTTGTACTGTAATTTGTTATACAATTGTTTTAATTTTTTGTGCTCATTTATGTATTTTTAGGCGCTGCAGAACCCTTGTGGCGCCATTTAAATAATTGATAATATGAATACTCTGCCTGCCGGGGCGCACGGCGGCTGGATCGCATACAGTGTAATGCATGCAATCCCAGGCATGGCTGCTGAATACGGCAAATGCCAGTGGTAGCCATGACGATCTCTGGATCCCGCACATCAGATCCAGAAGTCAGTCAGATACAATATAGCACTTTTCACACGATTTAAATCAATGAGTCGAAATTGTGTGAAAAAGGGCCATATCGTACTAGTGTTTTTTTGACCTTTTGCCCAAAAATCAGTACACAGTGCATGGCCTTTGGTGCAACTTTGTCAATGAACAATTAGGCACTTAAATAAAAAGGTGCCCATACACTACTCCGACTTCTCAGAGGGGTGTATTGGTCATAGAAAATGACAGTGAATTTGATTGGTTACTTTGAGTAACACAATCACTTATTTTTAGAAGTTATAGTAAATCTACCACTCATACACTTTTGCACTAGCACAAAATCCAGTTTTTTCCATGTGATTGCACTGCCGCAGTAATCTCAATTATTGCTGGGTCTACCCGCGCTGCAACTCAAAAATAATGGGTTTAGTCGAAATTTCCCAAACTTCGCCATTACAGTCCAGGTTTCAGAGGATAGCCATGCTTGAGCATGAGAACCTCAATCAAGTTGACTGTCCTAAACACAAGCATTGATATCCTTTAAAAATCAGGACTGTGATGGTGACATTTGGGAAATTCTGGGCTAGGTAATGTGAGGACAGGCATGTGGGGTATTGTATTGATGGGAGAGGGGTTTAGGAACTATTGGGAGTGAAACGTCCCACTCCAAGGTTTTTACAACGTAAAAAAAAAAAATAATAATTTCTGTAGCCTAAAATGCTGGAAAGAGTATAATTTGATCCCTAGGAGTCTCTTATGTCCCATTGCCATCTTATCCTCCGTTGTCACTGCTAGCATGTCGACCCAGTAATTTGCCTTTTAACACAGGTTTTTTTCAGTGTGAATGGTTCAACCCGTGTTAACATTGCCAGGTCTCCAACCCTGCTTTTTACCTGGGTTGGAGACCCGGGTATGCCGACACGGGTTGATCAGTTTACACTGCACAAAAACCTGTGTTAAAAAGCAAAATTACCTGGTAGAACTGCTTTACCCGAGAATTTGCCTTAACAGTAAGAACGGGGGTCTGGCTCTGCAGTCCCCCATGTTCATCACACTGGCAGGCAGTGTGGACACAGTGTAAGAGAATTATTGTGCTCAATGGTATTATTAATAGTACCACGGATGTGTCTAAGGTTCTTACATCAGTCATTTAAATCTGACATATTGCACATGCATCTGAATGTGTTTTTGATAAGTTACATGGCTGATCATGATGAGTATGATTCACAGTGTGTTGGAACAGTACTCGTGTTACTTAAACCATTTTAATTGTATAAGGGGGGGGGGGGGCATACAATCCGAGGTCCACCTGCCAGTTTATCGGCAGACGAGAATCAATGTTCCGCCTATTGAAAAGGGGGCGTGTCGGCGAAAACGGCCATGGCAATTCACGGCCGTCTGTTTTTAAAGTCGGGTCCGTTGTCTCAAGCTGCCTCTTCAATGCTGTCGGGAACTACAGCATTTAATAGGCGCCCGTTGCTATTTCCCCCGTCGGAAATAGCAACGAGGATTGAAACTGGTCATGCTGAAACTTGTACTGCCAGCAGGGTTACACTGATTTAAACAACATTAGTACTGTGCCAGCGTAACACGGTTGCCCTAACTTTGCCCACACCGACTGACGGAAAGGTTAACAAACTCCCGGCAGCTTTGTACATCTAATTACAGCAGATTTGTGTTGCAATATGCCATTACATAAACCCTTGCCTTTTTAAGCCTTGAAGACAGATAAAGTTCCATACTCAGCTCCTAACTGTCATTTTACAGGCTGTGGTGCAGATGTAGGAAACAGCGATAAGGGAGGATAAGTGAGCCAGTGGAGAAGTTCCCATGGAAATTATAGAGGTTACTTCAGTGCTGATTGGTTGCCATGGGCCATTTCTCCTCCCCTATAGGTGGGTACACACAGAACGATTTGAAGGACAATGTGGGCATTCCCGATCGGTGGGAACGAACAATCGTTCAAATTATTCTGCGCATCGTTAACGATGCATGTACCCCCCGATCGTTAACGATGGTCTATGATCTAGGAAACGATGTCAGAACGCTTCCGGCATCGTTCCGTGTGTACGCACCTTATCACTGCTTCATACATCTACCTGTGTTTGAAATGAAAGTTAAGCTTAGTACTCACATAAAAATTCTGTATAATCCAGGGTTGCCGACTTTTTAATGCTCCTCTCCGGGAGAAGCCCGGAGAGGAGACTTTGCTTACCCGATCGGGGGGCGGGGCTTGACGGTGACGTCATTAAGCCACGCCCCCTCTACGGGAAATAGAAGAAATTACTGATATCCATGGAGGGGGCGGGGCTAAAATGACGCGATTGTGCCATTTTAGCTCCGCCCCCTCCTCTGAGACCCGCGGATTGCGGCATTTACATGCCGCGATTCGGTGGGTTCATGGGGGTCCCCCAGATTCCGGGAGGGTTGCCCACCCTTCCGGGGAGGCCGGGAGGGGGACCCGATTTTCGGGAGACTCCCGGGAATTCCGGGAGGGTCGGCAACCCTGGTATAATCTGTCTGGTGGGAACAAACCCGTGGTAATATATGGGAGCACATGGCAATCATCCATTCGCTCCCAAATGCTGGAATAAACTATAACTATGTTAAAATCAACATGGATTTAACCAATACGTCTGAACAACCATGGCCTGTATTCCAGCTTTTGGGAGCAAACGTTGGACAGAAATCTTTAGGGGTGTACCCAGATTAGAGTACTTTTGGGTTAATGGACTATAGCAGCACGGATGATATTAACATCTTGTCTGCCGGAGAGGGGAGGTGAAGCAGAACGTTTGCATTTACAGCTGAGCTGGTATTTATTTTTCTGTGAGGCCGCTACAAATACTGTAATAATAATGTCTCTGATCACCATAGCAACCACAGTCCCAGAGCACATGGTGTAGTGAGCAGAGATGGTTTGGAGCAGTGGTTCTCAAACTCGGTCTTCAAGGACCCCTAACAGTTCATGATTTTTCCAGGTCTCCACACAGAATCAGAGGTAAAATAATTAGCTCCACCTGTGATCCTTTAAAATGTGTCAGTGCATACTAAGTGCACCTGCCAGCTGACCTGGAAAACGTCACCTGTCAGGGGTACTTAAGGACCGAGGTGGGGAGCCACTGGTTTAGAGAACTGAACTCCGCTTAACTTTCCATTTAACACATTAAATGTGAGATTGCCGTTTTTTATGTGGTTTACATTTTAAGCACAACATTGAGATCAGGATGTAAAATTCTGAATAAAACTTGGGTACATTTAATACATTTATATGGAAATTTGAGAGTTTAGGGAAAAAAAAAAAAAAAAACTACAATAGGCCTCTCTAAAAAGCCACCACGTTAAAAGAACGATTAGTCTTTTATATTTCGAAAGATAATAAGCACTTTCCACACCAGCTCTCACTTTACACCCTACCGAGGGGACTGGCGCTCTAGTACATAACTTGCATTTGAATTACAAAAAAAAAAATTCAAAAAATATTAAACAGCCTGATGTCCAAAAATGTACGACATCTGCAGAGTTCTTAGTGCCTCAAACATCAGTCACTCCTCTGGTTCTTAGTGGCTGCTGAGGAAAATAATATCATTGTCAAGGCCCCTTCCCATAACTAGGCCTAGGAAGCTGCAGTGATCGTTCCGTACAGTCAGTGACTGATTCTACTCCCTACGAATGGGCCCTGCGAATGTACAAAGTGCAGGACGTAGTTATTTGTACAGCAGATACAACTAAATCTGACCCTCCATGTGCAAGTTATTTGACATTTTTTGCACCATGCTTGAATTTGCTGTAGGCACGGGTAATTTGGATATTAATATACCGATATGTCCTCATACATCTTGCCTCCATAGGCCATGAAGCGCGAGATGCCTGGTGTGAGTCATCCGCCATTTCCCATGCATCTCCGCTAGCGGCAAGTTGTTTCTCCCCCCCCCCCCGGGATAGCGTCTTAGTCACAGTGCGATGTGACTAGGACGCACCGGAAGACAGCACTGATCAATATGGCATGGGACACTTGTATATCTGGCTGGGACTGATTCTGTACAAGAAGCACAACAGAACTTTGCGTGTAAAAACTCACAGCCGCTGCATTGTAGCACTTTGTGCACAGAGACTCAGTTGCATTCAAGTGCCAAATGACTCAACAGAGTCTTCCGATGATTCATAGGGTTGCAACTATAGATGCATTTTTAAAAAAAAAACGCACACAACACTTGCCACTAGTGGAGTCTCACAGGACCTGGCGGGTGTTAAAGCAGTTGTTTGGAGCCACTGCAGCAATGATGTAGGGAGGACACATCTATTGTTTTATACAGCAGTACAAGACCCTGATGATCTAAGTAGGCAAAGAAAGAACAGATTCCTACCTGTTAATATGCTTTCCTCTACTCCACCATGGCAGCTACCAATGGGTTAAGTCCTGCAGGGTAGTATTCTGGAAAGGAAACAAAGAGAACACCTGACCCTACATAAGCCCCTCCCTTCTAGGCCTCAGTGTCTTGTTAAACAGCTTATAATACAAATACATATGGGAAGGGAACTATGCTGCCATGGTGGAGTAGAGGAAAGCATATTAACAGGTAGGAATCTGTTCTTTCCTCTACCTCCCCATGGCAGCTACCAATGGGTTATACCCAAGCAGTAATATAATGGGAGGGATATAATATAATGATAATAATAGGTTACTTCACCTTGTTCTCTTATGAATAATAATTCATACATACAACTGCGCTCAGAACCTGTCTGCCAAACTTCGCATCAGCTGAAGAAGTTACGTCCACTCTGTAGTGCTTCGCAAATGTATGCACTGATGACCAGCATGCAGCTTTGCAGAGTTCTTCGATAGATGCCCTCTCTTTTTCTGCCCAGGAGGCAGACACTGCTCTTGTAGAGTGGGCTTTGATAGCTACTGGAGGTTGTTGACCTCCTAACTTATACGCTTCCACTATACACGTTTTTATCCATCTGGAGATGGTCATTTTGCCAGCTCCTTGACCACGTCCAATTTATGCAATCTTTCTTCTTTACTGTTGGTCGGATTTGCGCAGAATGATGGTAACGCAATCTCTTGATTTATGTGGAAGGTTGATACTACCTTAGGTAGAAATTGGGGAGTAGTTCCTAATACTACCTTATCTTTAAAGAAATTAACGAACGGTTGCTTTGCCCACAGCGCCTGTAATTCAAACACTCTCCTGGTCGATGTGATGGCCACTAAGAAGACAACTTTAATAATCAACCATTTCATTGATATTTCTTCCATTGGTTAGAATGGGCTTTCTACTAATGTATTCAACACTAAATTGAGGTCCCATGGGGAGACTGGGGAATGAACGGCCGGCCTGATCCTCCTGGCTGCTTGCACGAATCTCTGAATATATTTATCTTCTACCAATTTAGTATCTAGCATGGCGGAAAGTGCTGATATCTGTACTTTGATAGAACTCGTAGAAAGGTTTCTATCTAGCCCCGTCTAAAGAAAGTTTAGTATCGTAGCAGTCTCAGATACCATTCTTTTTTCCCGTTTATAGAAAATCACATATTTCCTCCAGACTTTGATGGTATGTTCATGAAGTAGATCTCATTCTGGCTTTAAGCAATGTTTCAATCGCCTTACCTGAAAAAAACCTCTGTCTTTTAGTGTCCGGATCTCAGTAGCCACGCCGTCAGCTTCCAAACTTCCGGCTGTGCTCGCCACAGATTGTTCTGACCTATTAGTCTGTCGTAATTGGGTATCGTCCAAGGCTCGTCTATTGCCATCTTCACCAGCTTCATAAACCATGGCCTTCTTGGCCAGCATGGAATAACTACAATCACTGTAGCCTTCTCTTCCTTTATCTTCCCGAGAAGCCTGGCTATTATCGGAAACGGCGGAAATACGTACACACGCTCCGCGTTCCACTCTGCTGTTAAAGCAACCAGTTGCTCTGCACCTTGATCCCAATGTCTGGAGAAAAAACTTTGGCCTTTGCATTCTTTGCCGTGGCCATTAGGTCTATCTGTGGCATGCCCCACATGCTCACCAGGGTATGGACTGCCTCTGTTGACAGCTCCCATTCTCCTGGTAATATCTTATGCCTGCTTAGGCTGTCTGCTTGCAGATTCTGGCTTCCGGCCACAAATACTGCCGATAGACTGTTTACTCTGTGTTCTGCCCACTCGATTACTTTCGCCACTTCTGTCATAAGGGTAAGGCTTCTTGTGCCCCCTGTTAGTTCATGTATGCCACCACTGTCTGGTTGTCGGACCTCCCTACGACATCTTTTCCTAGCAGGTGATCCTGAAGGTGGGTACACGAAATCAGAACTGCTCTTATCTCTCTGAGGTTTGAATGACTACTGCTCATTTTTCGGGTCCAGACCCCCTGAACCATGTGGTGTCCACATACTGCTCCCCAGCCAGTCTGGCTGGCGTCGGTTGTTACTACTACTTGACTGGATACTAGGAATTTTTCTTCCTTGATTCAGTCTTTTCTCTTGAGACCATCAGTCGAGATCTTGATGTGCACCTTTTAATTAATTTGATTGTTTGATTTTTGTTTCTCCTGTCCCCGTTCCATTGGGTCAGGAAACAATTTTGTAACATCCTCATGTGGAATCGCCCCCATGTTACTGCCTCTAGTGCTGCTGACAGCAGCCCTATCACCAACATGCACGTTCCTGAAGACGTTACATTCTTGTTTTTTAGGCTTAGGACCCCTTTTCTTCATTTCTTTTTTGTGTGGTTTATTGCTTCTGACCTGCATCTTGCCATAATAAGGAGGTCGTCTAAGTACGGCCATATGGTAATTCCTTGCATTCTTAGATTTGCGACCAACACGATCAGTACTTTCGTGAATGTCCAAGGAGAGGTGGACCGGCCAAAGGGCAGGGTGACAAACTCATATGTAACATTTTTTTTTTTTTTTTTTATTCTGAACCTTAAAAATTTGTGGTGACCTGGAAATATGGGTATGTGCCGATACGCACCCTGTAGGTCTATTGTAGTCAGAAAAAACCCAGGTATGATGTCGGGAAGGATCGTCCTCAGTGACTCAATTTTGAATTTCTTTATCTGGACTTATGAATTTTATCTTCTCAGATCCAGAATCCGGAATCCGCCGGATGCCCCTTTCTACTACAAAGAACCTTGAGAGCCACCCTTCCTCTTTTTGATCCTTCTGTACCCCCCTACTACTTTTTGTGCAATCATTTTCTCCAAGCTGGTGAATAATGCTGCCTTCTCTGTCCGGTTTTGAGGGACAGTAGAATCGATCTGCCACGTCCCGGGGTATCTTGCAAACTCTATTTTGTACCCTGATGTCAGAATTTCCCGATTTGTCTTTGACAAAACAGGACCAGACCTGGCTGTACTGTACAGTCTGCCTGTTCGGCATCATTGGTAGTTCTGTTTAGAGGAGAACCTCCCTTTCTGGCCCCTTTGGCCACGAAAAAAGCTTCTGTTGGCCGACCAGGACCTCCTGAAGCTACTGCCCGGCCTGTAAGCCCTTGCTTCTTTAAAGTCCGGTGCTGAATAACGGACTGATCTGTTGAACGTGCCTCTTTTTGCCATGTCCTGTGGTAGCTAGACCGATTTTCCTCCAGAAATCTTTGTAATTATATCGTCTAGTTTGCTACCAAACAGGTACTTCCCCTGGAATGGCAGGGAGATCAGCTTCTGTTAGATTGCGTGTCAGCTGCCACGGCTTGAGCCATAAGGCTCTCCTAGTCACCGCTGTAGTCGCAATGGATCTGGCTGCTAATTTGACGACATCTAGGGAGGCATCACACAGAAACTCAACTGCGATCTGTATATTTGCATACTTTGACAAGTTCTGATCTCTTGATACCGTCTAATGTGTCAGACTCTAGGTCTTGACACCAAGACCTTAGCACCCTGGCGGTCACCGCTATGGCTGCTGATGCATTCATAAAGGCCCCCGAGGTAACATGTTTTTTAAAAAAAAAAATAATTTTTTTTTTTTTTTTTTTTTTTTTTTTTTTAATTATTTTTTTTTATTTTTTTTTTTAATTATTTTTTTTTTTTTTTTTTTTTTTTTTTTTTTTTTTTTAATATTTTTCTGGCCAACCTCTATCTCTCTCTCCATCGCATCCTTAAAGATGTTAGCATCCTCCAATGGAAGAATTTTTTAAAATTTTTTTTTTTTTTTTTTTTTTTTTTTATTATTAAATTTTTTATCTAATTTTTTTTTTTTTTTAATTTTTTTTTTTTTATAAAATTTTTTTTTTTTTTTTTTTTTTTTTTTTTTTTTACTTATTTATTTATTTATTATTTTATTTTATTTAATTTTTTTTTTTTTATTATTATTTATTTTTAATTTATATATATATATATATATATACATTTTTTTCGAGATTCTGGCTATGGCCGCATCTACCTTAGGGCATCCTACCCCTCATGGACCTGATCCGCTGCAAAGGGATACATCTTTGAAACCTTAAGTGGAATTCCCACCTTTTTATCCGGGTATTTCCACTCTTCTACTATCTCTTTAAGGATTTTAGATAGGGGAAACACCTTAGCCCTTTTTTTCTTATCCATGAAGAGAAGATCCTGTAATTCTCCTCCTCCTTGGAATACTCTATATTCAGGGACTTACGTATGAGTTCCAGCAAGATTTTCACCAAGACTGGATTAAAATCTGATTCATCCTTATCTTGGTTAATTTCACCTTCTTCTAAGTCTGCCTCCTTTACTAAAGGTTCCTCAGAGTCTGCAGACTCGTCTTATAATATTGCTCTGCTCCTCTTTTTAGATGATACTTTTTAGTTATATCCTCTTTAGTAACAAACGTGTCAGCTATTGCTGCTTCAAGCATAATTACTAGTTCTGACATATTCTGGGTTCCACCCTGCTGAACGTCACAGGTGGTTCCAATGCATTTGTCTGGGAGCAGTTAATCACACATAGTGCATTTAGCAGCATGGTGTATTCTGGGTTCCACCCTGCTGAATGTCACAGGTGGTTCCAATGCATTTGTCTGGGAGCAGTTAATCACACATAGTGCATTTAGCAGCATGGTGTATTCTGGGTTCCACCCTGCTGAATGTCACAGGTGGTTCCAATGCATTTGTCTGGGAGCAGTTAATCACACATAGTGCATTTAGCAGCATGGTGTATTCTGGGTTCCACCCTGCTGAATGTCACAGGTGGTTCCAATGCATTTGTCTGGGAGCAGTTAATCACACATAGTGCATTTAGCAGCATGGTGTTTCTAAACAATAAAAACAGTCACCACTGTTATCCATTTGCAATCCTTTCAAATCACTCTAATATTTCTATTCCTCATTCCTGGCTTACCCTGATTTCCTTTGCTGCTTTTTATCTTCCTCCCTTATGGCCGCTATCTGCTTTAACAGCTTTCAGCTATAAGCATTAGTAATCACAAGTATTGCAAGCCATAAGATTTTGCTCCAGCATTCACTGCAAGGAGTCTTACCCGGTCTGCTGAGTCCACTAGTCTCTTGTGCATTTGTCTGGGCCCTTTTACTGGTGCTGCCTTCCGGACTCTGGAACCCAGACAGTTCTGCCTTCCAGCGCCCCAGCATCCTGGCTTCCTTGTGCCCGGAGATCCCAGCGTCTAGTTCCACGCTGCTTGGATGCCTCCAGGCTACTCAGCAGACCCTCAGGTACCCCTTACTGCTCTAGGCAGCGGAGACCCGTTCGTTTTTCTCTCCGGCCTCAACCCCATCTACTCCAGGTAGTGGAGAGGGCAGCAGCTCAGGGTAAGCCATGCTCCTACTACCCTGGAAAGGAAAAAAAGACACTGAGGCCTAGAAGGGAGGGGCTTATGTAGGGTCAGGTGTTCTCTTTGTTTCCTTTCCAGAATACTACCCTGCAGGACTTAACTCATTGGTAGCTGCCATGGTGAGGTAGAGGAAACTATGTATTTGGTCATAAGGTTATTAGTAGACAGTAAAAAGGTTGACATGGAGTTTCATTATTATTATTTTAAAACCAACTTGTTGTCAAAAACTCACATCGACTTGCCCATGTCCAACTAATGCATGTGTCGACCAATACGGTCAACCTTTTGACTGTCAACTTAATAACCACACCCAAGAAACTAAATTATACAGTGCATAAAGAGCATATTCGTTTTTTTTTTTTTTTTTAATTCCCTAACTTTATTTCTTACATGAAACGAAAACAGATGAAATGTTTGGATAGCATTAAGGCTTAGACATTGAGCGAGGCCTTAAATGTACCCCTAGACCTGCAGTAAAAAGTTTGGACCCCCCCACCACAACAAGGATAGATGTTTTGGGAATAAAGCCGGGAAGTCGTAAACACTTGACATAATTTAATAAAGGCACATTAGACATAAAACCGGCCAAATGCAATGATACTCGGGAGACTGGAGTCGTACAATAGAAAATAAAGACGTCAGTGATTGCTTTGTTAAAAAAAGAAGAAAAAAAAAAAAACACACAAAAAGGAAATATTAAAAACAGATAAAAGTTGCCTATATAGTAAGACCAGTACTTTCAAAAACAAAAATGTGGTTATAAAATATACAAATAACCTGGGAAAACCAGTCTCTTTGTTTGTGATTAAATACTAAGGCAAAGTCTGCGTTTACACAAAAATATATAAATCCGCAACAATTTGGTGTGCCAAGTCCCTCCTCCTTTAGACCTCGTAGCTTACTCTCCAGGTTTTCTGCTTGCCTGTAAACGTTCCTTTTAAATAATAAATTACATATTTGGTAAAAATAAGCATTGGACAAGATCCTTAAGGGATTTCACATATAGAAGTGCTCAATGAGGCTGCTAAAAGGCCTTTTTTTGTTTAATTTTTTTTTTTATGAGTAAACAACACAACCTTGGAATACGGAGCAGCTCTACATTTCGTTCGTAACTTCAAAGGTTTTGCGGTCAACTTAGTCCTGGCTATCCAGCCTTGAGCTGCAAAAAGCAAGTTCCCTAGTTTACACAGAGAAGTAAATGAACATGAAGAGGCCTACTGAGCACACGCAGACCAGCCCCGTGTTCAGAACTCGTCTGACTGCAGGTTTCTCTTCCAGCATTTTTAAACAAGCAGCTTCGTCCTCCTCCTCCTCTTCCTTGATTGTTCTTTTGCTGGCAGTGTCGTTTTTATACCCACAGAACCAGTCGAGGAACTTTGAGCAGTTGCTTTGGTCTTCCTCATTCAGTTCTGGAGGAAGTTGGCCCATAAGAGCGGCTTGACCATTTGAATAACAATCCACCGGTGTCTCGGCTTCCGAGACACTTAATGAATTTACAGGATTACAGTCGTCTTTGTAAGTCATTAGGAGATTTACATCCTCAGTTTGGATAGTCTTAATATGATCCTCCGACTTCCCATTTGGAAGAACTTGTTTTAGGTTATCATTGGCGCATGGCGTGACGTTTTTATCTTGTTCTTTATAGGAATCCTCTTTGTTGGGCTTTTCTTTTTTGGCCTTGTTGCTTAGCGCCCAGTATGTGGTGGTCCTGATCTGCTCCTTTGTCGGCGGTGGTGTCAAAAGGCTGATGACGACTGCAATAATACCGGTGATCCAGAACAGAGCAGTGGCTATGTACATGTAGTGGATATTTTTGATGAAGCTGGGTCTGTTATCTGGCAGATTGCATTCTGGGGCACGATAAACAAAGGCTAGAATAAGACGGGTGAATCCCAAAACAAAACCCACCATCCCACCATAAAATGCTCCTTTTTCATTGCAGCGCTTCCAAAACATGCCCAGCAGAAATAAAGCGGCAACAGGAGGAGTAAGGTAGTCTGCCACCTCTTGTATGTACAGGTACATTTGGCCTCCTTGCATTTCCACAATGATTGGGACCCAGGCAATGCTGATGACCACCATAAATGCTACAAATACCCTCCCGACCAGCATGAGCTCCCGGGACGTTGCGGTTTTCCGCATAAATTTGTAGATGTCTAGAGTGAAGATGGTACTTGCACTGTTAAATATAGAGTCTAGATCGCTCATGAGAGCTGCTATCATTACAGCCATCATGAGTCCACGTAAACCAACTGGGAGGACCTTCATGACTAACCGGGGATAGGCAATGTTGGAACACCCTGCTCTGCTTCCACAAACTTCCATGCAGTGCTCGGGATTAATGCAAGCAATATCGTCCACAAACATTATTCTCGATATCATTCCCGGGATTACTATCAAAAACATTGGCAAAATTTTCAAAAAGCCAGCCATCAGAGTTGATCCTTTAGCGTGGGATATATTTTTTGCTGCCAAAACCCTCTGCACGATGACTTGGTCTGCACACCAATACCACACCGAGGCCGGAGTTTGGCCCAGGAGAAATCCAGGCCAAGGGACGTCCTCATCGTTTGGTTCTCGGAGCATTTTGAGGGAGTCTGGCTTCGGTGAGACGTGGCATGAGTTGGTATTGGTAAAGTTATAAGTCAGCAATATAGACGTGATATTGGGCGTTGCCAGCATATATCGTCTTTTCACTTCCTCAAACCCACCAATTTCATTAAAGCTTATAATGGTCAAAGTCAAGGCTCCTATGATCATGAGGAATGCCTGTAGAGTGTCTGTATAAATGACCGCCACTAATCCACCCGTGACGGTGAGGAGAGCAGTCATTCCAATGAGTAAGATTACCGACAAATACAGGTTCCATCCCAAAGATTCTTGAATGAACAGTGCCCCCGAATATAAGTCTACGGAGAGTTTGGTGAAGATGTATAAAATCAAAGACAGCACTGCGAAATACACTTGGATTCTATGTCCTCCATATCGTTTTGATAAGTATTCAGGCATAGTGTAAACTCCAGAACGTATATAGACTGGAATAAAAACCCATCCGAGAAGCTGCAGTAGCAATAAGGCGTTTAATTCCCATGCGCCCACTGCGAATCCACTCGCAGCTCCAGATCCCGACAGGCCAATAAAATGTTCGCTACCAATGTTGCTTACAAATAAAGAGGCACCAATCACAGCCCAGGTCATAGAACGACCTGCCAGGAAGTATCCGCTTACAGTACTCCTGTTCGATTTCCACATGGCAAAGAATCCAAAGCATAACACCAGCACAAAGTACAACGCCACTATGACGATATCAGCTGCCTCCAATGAAGCCCTCATGATTAGACGCTTCAGTGTGTCCAATTATTTCTCTATAATCCTTTACCACAGGTGCTTCAGTGCAAAAAAAAAAACACTTATAAAAAACAGTCTTTGGCCTTCAGGTTTGCTCTCTGGATGATGGCTCCTGCTTAGCATGCACTTTTTAAAAAAAAAAAAAAAAATCGACAATATCCAAAGTCATCGGTTATTTAACCAAGGAGCGAGGACTTATGGTAAAGAGCCCTGCAAGGTAGCAAAAACAAAAAGACAAAAGAGACAATTAGAAAAAGGTAGTCATTGTAGAGACAATGACGCTCGAATTTAAAAAATAAAATTTTTAAAAAAATTGCACAAGGAAGCCTCTCAACAGATAAGAAGCCTGGAGTTTTATTTAGAACACGGTGGCTCTAGACTACGGTGAACATGGGCTAGTTAGACATGCGCAATGACACTTCTTCACAGTGTACAATCTGTACTTATGACAATCTCAATAAAGATTCAACTTCAAAATATTTGCTTGAGCATGCAACACACAAGGCTGAAGAGAGACGGTCATTAATATTATATATACACACACTTATGTAGGGTAAAATATACCAATAAAATAGAAACAGATGGTTCTCAGTGGAGTATACATTTTAGTGTTCAAGGGGGTCTACGTACTAAGTGTGAAGGTGCCCATACACGCTCCGATGCGGTGGGTCCGTTTTGTACTTTCAGATGCGCGCTCCCGCGGCATCTCATTGTACAGTACAAAAAGTATGTGCTGCACATACTTTTTGTGCATGCTTTTCAACACATCGCATTGCATACACAAGGCGATGCGTGCTATTTAAGCACAAAACAGACGCCCGCATCGGAGCGTGTATGGGCACCTTTATAGAGAAAAAGTACCAGCCAACAGCTCCTAACTGTTATTTTTTAACCACATCTTGTAACATACCAGATATGAGCTGATTGTTAGTACTTTATCGCAACAGTGCTCCGACACATTTTAAAAGATCACAGGTGGAGCTAATTATTTCACCTGTGATTCTGTATGGAGACCTGGAAAACATGAACTGTTGGGGGCCCTTCAGGACTGATGTTGAGAACCACTGGATTAGTACTAGGGATGCCAATTCCGGGGCATTTTTTTTTTTTTTTTCAATCCTGGAATTCGGGATCGAAAAATGCACAATCCCGGGAATGCCCGGCCACCCCACATAATTACCTGCAGGTCTGGAGAGGTGGGCTGGTGCATCAGGGAGCCGGGCGGATGCGGCATGGAGCCTGGCAGCCCTTAGACGGGTGGGCAGACAGCTGGAAGCCGGGCTGGGACAGCGCGTCTGGGGTCGGGCGGAACGGCTGAGCGGCCTGCACAGTGTGACCTGTGTCTAAGTCACGGTGCGTAGAGCTGGATAGCCGAGGACGGGAGATGCCGGTCACTGTCTGAGCCAGTGCTCAGGCTCTGCCTGGCATTACACTCCCAAAATCCTGGGATTGCAAACTCCAATCCTGGGATTGGAATCCTGGACATTTTGGGGCCAAATCCCGGGATCCCACCGATCCCGGGGTTGGCCACCCTACTTAGTACATAGACCTACAAACTTGATAAACATTATAAATTTCACAGCATCGTCCTGCTGTCTCTTCCAATATTACATAGAACAGGAAGATATCAATTCAGTTTGGGACAATGTAAAATCGCACATTCCCAAGTAACATGTAGGGCGCCTAAGTCCCGTACAAATAGTAGGCTTACATTGCGCCTATTCCTGCGCACCCCTTTTGGGGTGAAGAAAAGGGTAGTTTCAAGAACTCAAATACTGTCACAGTGGCTCATCGCCCCCTAAATGAATGTATGATGGCAGAAGCAGGTTCCTATACACTAAATTTTAAATGTTGTACTACATAAATTTTGGACTCTTTAAAAGCTGCACATGGTGGGCAGGATTCTGTAATTTAATCTAATCGTTATCAGGGATTTTACTGCATTTTGATATGGGCTTCTTAACGCACCCACGCTGCACCGAACGGACCCCCGCTGACTCGCACCGATCCCCTCACCTGTGTCCGGGCAGCACAATGCTGTGCTGCCCAGACCTGTGAGCTCCTCCTTCCTGCACTGAAAATCATCTTCTGGGTGCAGGGAAGAGGAGGAGAGCCTGCCACAGCAAAATAGCCGGGTAAGGGAGGGAGGGGAGAGCCGCCGGGTCCCGGAGGGACCCGCTGACTCACCGCAAAGGACAGCTCTTAACGCAAGAGCTGTCCTTTGCCATAATTATCGCATATGTTAGAGCATATGCGATAATTATGTCAGCGATGTGCGGCGAACGGCGGGCGCGGATGTTAGAGCATTCCGCTCGGTGTCTTTTATTATACTCTTGTACAGTGGGGCTGTGCTTTCCTAGTGAACACTGATAATTATACAAATATTATTTACAGCAGTTAGAAGTCAAGATACAGCCTTGCTGGATCATTTGACTGACAGCAAAGAGAGGAAGTTATGTCACACAAACAGCCCTGTAGTTATTGATTACGGCAGCAATAAAGTTAAACCCTGCAATATATAATCTGTACTCAGGAGTTTAAACCTCTTTTCGTGTCTTTATTAAGAATGCAAAAAAAAAATAAGCAAGGATTAGGAGCTGCTCCAGCAGGGGGGAATGATTGCAAGAACTCGTGCCAAAATGTTATTAAAGTCTATTTTCCAACGTCGATATAAAAAAAAAAGAGTTCCCAGAACACCTGAATATCGTGCAGGTAATGCTGGGTACACACTGAGCCTTCCTGCGGGCACCAATACAGTTAACTATATCCGCGGTGCTGCAGGAAAATTATATTGACCTGAATAATGGGCAATATCGTTCGTGATATCGGTCAGTGATGTCACCCCCCCCCCCCCCCCCCCCGCACCGTACATACAGTTGCTAATGATATAGTTAGATTGAGCTGCATGTACAGACGACATGGGAGTTGTTAATGATGCTCTTGGATGCAGATCGTTAAACAATATTGACTGCGCACACTGGACGATATACACACAATATCGTTCATATTATAATCGATATATCGCCCAGTGTGCCCCCAGCATAAGAACAGGACGGCATATTGTTATTCTGGTAAAATAATAAATGTATAAAGGGTATGTGCCCAAGTTGTTTCTACCTGTGATCTGGTTACAAATGTTAAGGAGTTTGGAATGTTGTCTGCCATATCCCCTATGCATGGTCAGAGAGGGGTGACCCAAACATTAGGGGGTCACACTGCGGAGCAGTTTCGGCCGGTGCGCAGAGTAAAATAAAAACACAATATCATTAGCGGGTACAAATCTAAAAGCCCAATTTTGTTTGATAATGATTTCACGAATAATAAACAGTTATGGATTCATTGCTAGGCCCGCTTATGGGAAGTTTGCCGCAGGCTGCATTATATATGTGCGCGACTATTTCGTGCGTACGTAGCACATACCTGGCTGCTCCCAAAACCAGCGGAACATATTACACAGTAGCTAAAGGACCCTAGTTCTAAATTGGTTCTCTATACTCGAGGCAAATATATTAGGTTATATATACCTAGCAGTGTAGGGTTTTTTTCATGCCCAACTTACCCAGCTGCTGGCCCAAAAGTGAATGATCAATATATGGGGAAAAGACTGCAAGTATATAGTATATAGGGGGGCGGGGGGGGGTGGAGTCAAACTTTTTACACATACATGGTCATGTGACAGTTATAGACAGAATAGGTCACGTGGGTGGTTTTTGAAACACAGATGAATTTTAAAAAAAAAAAAGTGCGATTTGGTAGTCATTAAAAAAAAATGGGAACGTATGTCAAATTAAGAAAGACAGATTAGATTCAAGTTTGCTACAGATACGACAGCTCAACACATATACATACAGCATTTGGAGCAGTTACTAGTCTGGAGACAGAATCAAGTCAGACAAGGCTACATAGTACAGATGCATATTTTTTATATTGTGAGGAAATGGCTCAATTTAAATGTATAAAAATATATTCCCCGCAACATCAAAATATTTCAGTGGATCGTTTTGGAAAATATTTACTAAAGAGAGATAAAGTGAAGAGAGATAATCAATACGCTCCTAACAGTAATTGTTCAAACACAACCTGTAATATTGCAGTTAGCAACAGATTGGCTGGTACTTTATCTCTCGCTAAGTTTCGATAATATATAGATAACTCTGCAACACTGTAGTAAAGTTATATGTAAAGAAAAAAAAAAGGAATGAATAATGTTTTGCTACTTTGTGGACTGGGTTCCTGATCTCGCCAATCTGTACTGAATCAAAACCTGGGATTTTTATTATAAATGAGTCCTGCATCAGTGGTGACGTGCCAGCAAGGGCAATAAAAGGTCATTGTTCCACATTTATACCGATTTGCAGACATTTCATTTACACCGGAGGGCCAAACCGTTCCTCGAGATCTACCAACGGCCCTCGTTTTCCAATCACCCAGGTGGGGCACAGTTGTAGTCATTACTACTGTCACATTTGCAAACCTGCTGCATTCATTCCTACTATAGACCCACAGGTCCCCTGAGACACATGGACTGTTGGTAGACATTGAGGACAGGTTTGGCCAGCCCTGATATACAGCATTTCACATGCATGCAACACTACACCTGGCCTCACATAACCTTCATTCATTCATTGTCCTATTAACCCACGCCACTCCCCTGGCATAGCAACAGATAACATGCAAATCTGAGGAGGGTCAAAAAAACCATGATACTCATTCTATTGTATAATGGTTAGGGAACCGTGATTCGTATAATCATAATCCAGACTTCAGCGGGAGTCACATGACCCTCCTCGAAAATGTTGATATTGGGACAAAAAGTTTTGTTAGTAAACTTTTCCTCAGTATCATTCTGAAGTCTGGTTTATTATGCATAATATAAATGTGACACATTGCCAAGCTAGGAGCAGACGGGTAATGCCATCTTTATGTGGCATTAACTGATAGAAGCCCATGGAGATTTGTACACTGTACACACAGAACCCCATGCAGTCTATAGGGCACCATACAGACTGTGACACACATAGAACCCCATGCAACCTATAAGGGACCATACACTCTGCATGACACACACAGAACCCCACGCAGCCTATAGGGGACCATACACTCTGTAGGACACAGAACCCCATGCAGCCTATAGGGGACCATACACACTGTAGGACACACAGCATCACATGCAGCCTATAGGCAACCATACACTCTGTAGGACACACACAGAACCCCATGCAGCATATAGAGGACCATACGCTCTGTAGGACACATAGCACCACATGCAGCATATAGGCGACCATACGCTCTGTAGGACAGAGAACCCCGTGCAGGCTATAGGGGACCATATACTCTGCAGGACAGGGAACCCCATGCAGGCTATAGGGGACCATATACTCTGCAGGACAGGGAACCCCATGCAGGCTATAGGGGACCATATACTCTGCAGGACAGGGAACCCCATGCAGCCTATAGGGGACCATATACTCTGCAGGACAGAGAACCCCATGCAGCCTATAGGGGACCATACACACTGTAGGACACATACAGCACCACATGCAGCCTATAGGGGACCATATACTCTGCAGGACAGAGAACCCCATGCAGCCTATAGGGGACCATACACTCTGCAGGACACACATAGCACCACATGCAGCCTATAGGGGACCATACACTCTGTAGGACAGAGAACCCCATGCAGCCTATAGGGGACCATACACTCTGTAGGACAGAGAACCCCATGCAGCCTATAGGGGACCATACACTCTGTAGGACAGAGAACCCCATGCAGCCTATAGGGGACCATACACTCTGTAGGACAGAGAACCCCATGCAGCCTATAGGGGACCATACACTCTGTAGGACAGAGAACCCCATGCAGCCTATAGGGGACCATACACTCTGTAGGACAGAGAACCCCCATGCAGCCTATAGGGACCATACGCTCTGTAGGACACAGAACCCCATGCAGCCTATAGGGGACAATATACTCTGCAGGACAGAGAACCCCATGCAGCCTATAGGGGACCATACACACTGTAGGACACACATAGCACCACATGCAGCCTATAGGTGACCATATACTCTGCAGGACACAGCACCACATGCATCCTATAGGGGACCATACACTCTGTAGGACACACACAGAACCCCATGCAGCCTATAGGGGACCATACACACAGCACCACATGCAGCCTATAGGGGACCATACACTCTGTAGGACAGCACCATATGCAGCCTATAGGGAACCATATACTCTGCAGGACACAGCACCACATGCAGCCTATAGGGGACCATACACACTGTAGGACACAGCACCACATGCAGCCGATGACAGGAGTTCCGGTTACCTATACAATGGATCACCCGGAGATGGCAGCGTTCTAGGTGCTGTGTGCAGCGACGGGTGAGATCCGGGCACCTGTGCACCTCCATAACGCCGGGGGTATTTACTAAGCATTCACCTGTTATCACTGACACCGCGCACGTGTCCCGAGCCTGCGCACCATGTGCCCCGGGGGGCTGCGATGTATGGAGGAACTGCCCTGCCCGGGTACTTACCTGAGGGCAGCCCGTGCTGGAAGCGGGGCACCGGTCACACCGGGCAAGCGGCGCCAATCAGGGCACAACACGTTCTCTGCAAGAGACAAGGAAGGAAGCACAGGACAAAGGCGGCGGCACTCACCCTCTGCATGGCCTTCACGATTAGCGCCAGCTCGTATCTGGGCATCGTTCTCTCGGCTGTGGCAGCGGCTGTCCGGGCTGTGATCCGCTCACCAGGTGGCAGCGCAGTCCAGATGCCAGTGACTGAGCTGCGAGTCCGGGTACTAGCTCACATGAAGGACGGAGAGCTGACAGTCAGTGTGCCACGCCCCCCTGCGGCCCGCCCCTTCCACTCCTGCGCCCCGCCCTTTCCCCCTTGTCTGACGCTGTACACAATCCCGCCCCTTCCCCACCAGCTGCTGCACACGCCCCCCTTACACGCTGCTGTGTGACAGTTCATCCCCACTTTGTGACGGCCAAACGGTTATTGTAAGCGACGGCAGTTAGGTCTTGTACGATGTCAATGTCAGCAGATGAATAGTTCCGTTCAAAATCAATGGGGCAGATGTATTAAGCCTTACCAAGAGATAAATGGACAGAGACAGAGAGTTGTAGTAAACGGAGTACAGTCAAAGGAGGGAAACAGGGCCGGAGCTACCACTAGGCAGCATTAGGCAGCTGCCTAGGGCGCTGGCCGCTGGAGGGCGCCACTTAACCTTCATACACTAGGTGTGCGCCAGTGGTGTCCAGGTGTGCACCACTGGCGCAGCACCTCTAGTTCCCACCCCCCGCCACAAACCTTGTCCCCGTCCCCTCCCCGTCCTCGCCATCACCTTTTTGTCTGGCGATCCCCTGCCGCCCGCCCCGCTAGCCGCCCGTCCCGCTAGCCGCCTGTCACTCATATTACAGTGACGTCGGCGGCAGGCTCGGGGATGGTCGGCGCGGCTCGGGGGGACTCGGGAGCGCTCAGGCACCCGAGTCCTTCCGAGCCACCGCAATCATCCCCCAGCCTGCAGCCGACGTCACTGCTGAAAGTGACAGGCGCCGGCAAAGGCAAGGGGGACAGCGCAGCGGCGGCATGGAAGCTCCGGCGTACTAACGCCGGAGCAGAGGTGAGGGGGGAAGCCTACAAATTCCTGTGGTGGGTTTTGCTGGGGCAGGACAAACCTGCCCTGGTAGGTTTGTCCTGCCCCAGCAAAACTCACCACTCAAGGGGTTAACTGCCTGGGGGAGTGGGTTAAAATGTGTGTGCGCGTGTGCGCGCGCCCCCCCCCCCCCCCCCTCACGGAATAAATAAATAATTGGGGGGGGGCGGCTGGCAGAGGTTTTGCCTAGGGTGCCATGGACCCTTGCACCGGCCCTGGAGGGAAAGGTTACAAGTGGGTTACCCCAGGGATCTGTACTTGGACCGGTGCTTTTTAATATCTTTATTAGTGATATTGCAAATGGAATTGAGGGTAAAATGTGCCTTATTGCAATGACACAAAGAAATGCAACAGGGTAAACACACCAGGAGGGGTAAAACCAATGATTGAGGATCTAGGTAGATTAGAGGAATGGTCAAGAGCATGGCAACTACAATTTAATGCCAAAAAATGCAAAATCATGCACTTGGGTCTCAAAAATGGCACTATGATGGAAACTACTGCGGAAGAGAGGGATCTAGGTGTCACTATTTCAGGGGACAAAAAGGCAGGTAGGCAATTTAACAAAGCAATGAATAAGGCAAGTCAGATGCTTGGTTGCATAGGGAGAGGAAAGGGCGTAACTACGATAGATGCAAGGGGTGCAGCTGCTATGGGGCCCAGAGCTAAAGGGGCCCATCTTCATTGTGTAAGTCAGTGGTTCCCAAACCTTTTTGAATCACGGCACCCTAGAGTATCAGAGTATTTTACAGGGCACCCCTAGGCCAAAAGAATAAAAAATAATAATTAAATAAGTTTAAATGTCATCTTTAGGTCCAGTTATGTGGCGAGGAACACAATTCACTTCTGTTTATATACATATTTTATAATTGAAAGCCACAAGCACTGATTTTACCCATTACATTGACCATCATCAATTTGAATTGGTTGTGGTCACCAACCTGAGGCACCCCTGAAAGTGCTCCGAGGCACCCCTGGGAGCCTAGGCGCACAGTTTGGGAACCACTGGTGTAAGTAATATGTTTTACATACATTTGTCTCCATCAGTTGCTAAATAGGGGTCCTTACAAATCTTTGCTATGGGGCCTATGAATATCTAGTTACGCCCCTGGGGAGAGTTATCAGCAGTAGAAAGAAAGAAAGAAAGAAAGAAAGAAAGAAAGAAGTAATAATGCCACTGTATAGGTCACAAAACATACCAGGAAAGACTAAAAGATCCTAATACTGTATGTATACTTTAGAGAAGGGAAAGGGGGGACATGATATAAACTTTCAAATATATCAAGGGTTTAACAAGGTACAGGTGGGAGACATTCTTCACAGTGGCCCTTATTCTGATCGGTGCGGCCGGATCCGAATATGCGGCCAGGACCGTGCGTGCGAAACCCCGCCTTCCATACGGATCGGCAACTCCGTCCGTACGCGGTAAGAAGCTGGCCGAACGGACCGCACGTGTATTTTTCACGGAATACGCCTCCACCATCTCAGGGAACCTCCCCCATCATTTGATGGTCGCAAACCATCGAATGCAGGACCGAGTGGTCCACCAGCTCCCGCAACCTCAGACCACACTGACAATTTCCCGTGCAAAAGCAGAGATCTGGGCGGGCAGCTGACATCCGGCGTTGTCATATGCCCGCCCCCTACACGTGCGTCACGGCTGCATTACCATACGTACGCCCAGCGTTTGCATGGGAACGCCCATGAAACGCGGGACGTATGCATATGGTAATGAGCCCAAATAGCCCTTCACGCCCCTCTCCACCCCCTGTTCGGAGTGTTGACATTTCATGCGGGATTTGGCCGTACGCCCCGCTCGCTGATGCGCAGACACAAAACATCGCGGCACGAACGCACGCGGATATTACCGCACCGATCAAAATAAGGGCCAGGAAGAGGAGCAGCAGAAGACGAGGACATGCACTGACACTAGAGGGGGGAAGATTCAGGGGAAATCTGAGGAAGAATTACTTCACAGAAAGAGTAGTAGATAAGTGGAATAGCCTCCCATCAGAGGTGGTAGAGGCACATACAGTAGTACAATGTAAACATGCTTGGGATAGGCATATTGATATCCTTACAAATAAATAAGGATCAAATATGGTTTGAGGTAACATGTTTAAAAAAGGGGCAGACTAGATGGGCCAAGTGGTTCTTATCTGCTGTCCCATTCTATGTTTCTTTGGACCTTATTCTAGTTCACTCTTTCTGACAAAATCCTTCTTAGATAAACAAAACCACGTGCACTGCAGGGGGGCAGATGTAAAATGTGCAGAGAGAATTAGATTTGGGTGAGTTATATTGTTGCTGTGCAGGGTAAATACTGACTGCTTTATTTTTACACTGCAATATAGATCTCACTTTGAAGTAAAACCCCTCCCAAATCTAACTCTTTCTGCACATGTTACATCTGCCCCATCTGCAGTGCACATGGTTTTGTCCATCTAAGAAGGGTTTTGTCAGAAAGAGTGAACTAGAATAAGGCCCTATGGGTGAGATTTAATAGGATGAGAGATTCAGAAAGTGAGAGATTTGGTAAAAAAATCTCCAGGTTTTTTAAAGCGGCAATCATTTACACCACAAAATCAAACTGGTTTTGCAGTGTAAATGATTGCCGCTTTAAAAAAACCTGGAGATTTCTTACCAAATCTCTCACTTTCTGAATCTCTCATCCTATTAAATCTCACCCTATGTTTCTATAAATGCAAGCATGATAAAGGGCGAGATGTAATAAGTCTCATTACCCTTATTTTACCGCATTTCCTATGTATTAAAACCCGGCCGCACCGATACCGCATAGTAGGGTATCGCCACCCTTGGGGCCGGCTCTACCTTTAGGCAGCTGCCTAGGGCGCTGGAATCTTGGGGGCTCCATTAAATCTGCCTATCAAAATAAATCCAGGATGTCTATGAGGATCCTTGTACTTAATGCAGATGGCTGCTGTGGACCTGCTAAGACCTTACCCCCATACTTTCCCTTGAGGCCTATTTCCCTACTTTGCTGCCCCCTACTTCTTGTACTCTTTACACTGGCCCTGCGTAATGATTTTCGGTGCAGCACCATTGTCCACTCGCGGACTCGCTGCGCTCGCCACGCTTCGGGCTTGGTGGCTCACTCCGCTTCGCTCACCACAACTTTACTAAAGGAAATAGATGGTGGCGTGGACACAGGAGGGTGCGTTACTCGCCGTACAGTAAGTTCCATAGCGTAAGCAGTGGCCGCAAAGATGAGGAAGCACAGTCCATACTTACATTTCAGATGCCAGCTATCCACCCAATTCAGGGCAGGCCCAGCGTGTATGGACAGCGATGATCACTATCTTCGCTGCGGGGAAAGACACTCAGTGCATACACACTGAGCGGCTTCCCCCCTGCCCAGCGCCGACGGAGGGGGGAGGACGGCGTTGCATAGGTTGGGAACCCCTGCATTAGAGAGAGAATTTGCTTTTGCAAGTGAACCAGAATCAGGCCCAAGAATGGGCATTACGGTGTGACGTGTAATGGACATTGGGGCAGATGTATTAAGCTTTAGCAAGAGAAAAATGCCAGGGTGATAAGGAGAGATAAACGTCCAGCCGATCAGCCCCTTACTGTCATGTTACAGGCTGTGTTTGAAAAAAGTCAGTAAGGAGCTGATTGGCTGGACATTTATCTCTCCTTATCACCCTTACATTTATCTCTTGTTAAGGCTTAATACATCTGCGGTGTGTGGTGTAATGGGCATTACGGTGTGGCTTTTTGTGTATATGGGCATTACGGTGTTTGGCATAATGTGACCACGCCCCTATTATCATGTAGCCACTCCTCCAGTTTTGTGTGACCACGCCTCTCATGACACATGGCCACACCCATATTTCGCACGCGTGCCGCAGCAATCCGTACCACTAAAAAGAAAATTGTACTTGGACACCAGATGTTTTGCCCAGGCAGGTGCTACCATCTTGCCCATGACCCACAGGCCATGGTTCTCAGACTCACAAGCTGTGTATTTGGCGCCTGGTCCTTGACATCAATTTGGCCGTTTGGCATGGAGATTACAGCAGGTAAAATACATGACTGATGCCAGGTCCCGGATGCACTCCCGACCACCGGGATTCCGACGGTCAGTAGACAGACATCGGAATCACGACTGTTAAAAGCCAGACAGTCGGGAGCCTGACTTACAGGGGCTATTTTCCCTTATGGGGGTCCACTACCCCCATAGAGGGAGAACAGAACCTGTGGTGAGAGCAGCGAGTCACCGAGCCGGCAGCCGATAGGGGCCTTCTTTGTGCTCGCCCTGCTGGCAGAGTGAGAGTCGGACTCCCAGGACACACCCCCTGTAGACTTTGCCTTGGATCTGTTCCATTTTTCTTTCTACATCACAGAATGGAGACAAGGAGAAAATGCAGCTGTACAGAACAGTAATGTGCAACAGAATAGGTTCTATGTACAGTAAGGCGCTAATAGGCATAAATACAAAACAGGGATGTACAGAGATACAGTAGAAATCAATTTAAGTCAACTGTCACATAGCAGTCGTCTCTGGATGAAGTGTAACAACAGAATAATACGCGGCCACTATCTCAGATGTAGCGGGTTACTCAGCATACGGAAATAATCAACTTCCACACAGGGATAAAGTTATTCCAAATGAAGGAACCTGGGGCTGATTCAGAGGTAACGGCGGTGTGATTTGCCTCAGTTGCAGCCAGAATTGCCATCAGAAATTTTGGAGCCCAGGACTAATAATAAAGGCAGAGCCCCCACCCTTCCCAAACATCCAGCGTGGCTGGTGAGACTTCAGGTGTCCACTGCACTGGTGGCACTACTCTACTGTTACATTGCTTCAAGGGAAATGTGCCGACGGGCAGGGTCCCGGCACATAGATGCCGAGAGACTGGGAGACGCGTGCGCGTGAGACGCATGCGCTTCCCAGTTTAATGGAGTACCTCTCCGCCGGCTCTCGCCAGAGGGGACAGTCTGGCAAGAGCCGGACAATAATGAGAGGGGCTCCATCTGTACATCCGTGTGTCGGAACATCTAAACTTTAAGCAGCCTCCATCTGAGCTTCCTATGCTAGTGGTTCTACGCCTTTGTAAAAAACCCATTTCATTGACTCGTCCTGTGACAATCCTGTTGGTCATTTTAGCCTCCATTTACATTTCTGCTACTGTGCATCTAAATTTGATCTGTGACTCTGGGGCCAATTCAGACCTTTGGAGCAGCGAATTCGGCCCCTTTGCTAATGGTGGGGGTCTGTGCATAGCCGCTTCAGATTTGCATACCTCCCAACAGTCCCTATTTTAGCGGGACAGTCCCGATTATTAGGGCCTGTCCCGCTGTCCCACCCGCGGGCGGCAGTGTCCCGTGGTGAGAAGGGGCTGTTAGGAGTCCCCCCTGTTGGCTGCTAAACAGCGGGGAATAAACGCTGTGCGCATGCGCACAGTGTCTATTCCTGCAGCCAGGGGGCTGGGGGCATGGCTAGAGGCTCACAGAGCCTCTGGGTCATGCCCCCATAACGGCAAAATGGGGGAGTGGTCTCGCAGGAGAGCCGCGAGTATAGGTCACGCCCCCTAAATTAGGCCACGCCCCCGAATTTCCGGCGCGCCTTAGGCGCGCATCAGCAGTGTCCAGGATCCGGCGACAAGAAAGTTGGGAGGTATGGATTTGTACCCAATGCTGATGTTCACACAATAGAGCAACTGTGCACACGTCAAAGGTACTCTATAGATGCCGTCTACAATCAGCAGCAAAAATATAGTGCTATGGATTGTTTGGGGGAGGAGGGCCCCAAACCCGTATCTTGCTTAGAGCCTTAATCCACCTCTGGATAGAATAGAAGGGGTGGTAGGCAGGAGAGACAGAAGGGGAGGTTATCTGGAGAGACAGAGGGGCAGAGCTGGCTGGAGAGACAGAGTGGCAGAGCTGGCTGGAGAGACAGAAGGGGAGGCTGGCTGGAGAGACAGAAGGGGGGGCTGGCTGGAGAAATAGAAGGGGAGGCTGGCTAGAGAGACATAGGGGCGGAGCTGGCTGGAGAGACAGAAGGGGAGGCTGGCTGGAGAGACAAAGGGGCGGGGCTGGCTGGGAAGACACTGGGGACGAATAGCACCTCAATAACTCCTCACACCCTGATTTTGGGGGGGGGGGGGAGCACTACAGAATATTCCGCTATGGGAGGGGACCCCTGTCTATTTTGTCAAACCTGGGCTCCACAATTTACAATGGCAGACCTGTTAGACTGACTTTTAACGCAGCGCAGATCCTGCCATGTTTGTATGTCTGGAATTCAGTAGGTTTGGATATATGATTAACCAATATGGCCAGGTCCTATTGAGTGACAACAAGAATCCAAAAGGTTATTCCACAGCTGTTTGGATCCAGGGATTTTTATGAACTATATATATATGAATATATATATAGTCAGTACTAGGCACCAGCAGGCAGGTATTATATGTACGTCAGTAGGTGGGCACCAGCAGGCAGGTATTATATGTACGTCAGTAGTTATGCACCAGCAGGCAGGTATTATGTGTACATCATTACTAGGTACCAGCAGAAAGGTATTATATATAAGTCAGTACTAGGCACCAGCAGACAGGTATTATATGTACATCATTACTAGGCACCAGCAGACAGGTATTATATATAAGACAGTACTAGGCACCAGCAGACAGGTATTATATATAAGTCAGTACTAGGCACCAGCAGACAGGTATTATATGTACATCATTACTAGGCACCAGCAGACAGGTATTATATATAAGTCAGTACTAGGCACCAGCAGACAGGTATTATATGTACATCATTACTAGGTACCAGCAGAAAGGTATTATATACATCAGTAGGTATGCACCAGCAGACAGGTATTATATATAAGTCAGTACTAGGCACCAGCAGACAGGTATTATATGTACATCATTACTAGGCACCAGCAGACAGGTATTATATATAAGACAGTACTAGGCACCAGCAGACAGGTATTATATGTACATCATTACTAGGTACCAGCAGAAAGGTATTATATACATCAGTAGGTATGCACCAGCAGACAGGTATTATATATAAGTCAGTACTGGGCACCAGCAGACAGGTATTATATATATACGTCAGTAGGTGGGCACCAGCAGACAGGTATTATATATAAGTCAGTACTGGGCACCAGCAGACAGGTATTATATATATATATATACATCAGTAGGTATGCACCAGCAGACAGGTATTATATATAAATCAGTACTAGGTACCAGCAGACAGGTATTATATATATACGTCAGTAGGTGGGCACCAGCAGACAGGTAGGGTGAGATTTAATAGGATGAGAGATTCAGAAAGTGAGAGATTTGGTGAGAAATCTCCAGTTTTTTTAAAGCGCAATCATTTGCACTGCAAAACCAGTTTGATCTTGCAGTGTAAATGATTGCCGCTTTAAAAAAACTGGAGATTTCTCACCAAATCTCTCACTTTCTGAATCTCTCATCCAGGGCCGGCGCTACCAGCTCAGCAATTCCTGCAAAGCAGGTAGGCGCCGGCCCTGAGAGGCGCTCCGAGTCCCGGCCGCCAACTTCCCCTGACGCTGTCGGGTGCCGCAGCCGGCACCTGTCAAAATATATGACAGGCAGGCAGCAGCGGCTGCAGCGGGCTCAGCGCACCACACAGGTAGCACAGAGCGGAGCCCTGTCCCTGAGTGTACCATGCCACGGTGGGCTGTTGCTGCTGCCAGTAGGAAGCAGGTGCAGGAAGTGACTCCTTGCACTTGCAGCAGTGTTGCCTACGCGCCCGTGTTTTCACTCATCCTCCCATTCCCCAGCAAATTTTTTGGTCCTGTTACAAAAAAAAAATCTGACTGAGTATGCACGAGCAGTCGAGCACACAGCGTTCAAGGGGCGGGACCTGATGCATGCACGTTGTTGTGACGTAGCCGTTCTTCATGATACTGAAATGCCGGCCACCGCGGGGCTGTGAGTACCACAAGAGTAGTAATTCGCAGGGCTGTGAGGGAGGCCATGAGAGTGTAAAATGCACGAGGCGCGGCAGCCGCAGGTCGGCAGCGAGGCGGAGAGGCAGCTGAGAACTGAGGTGCGGCAGCCGGTTAACCAGAAGCAGCAGCGGTGGTAACAGTGATAGCGGGACCAGGAGAGCTGGGCAGCGGGAGCACGACCATCAACAGTGTAAAGAGCGGCAGTGAGTATACCTCTCCCCCACCCACTAAAGCCTGCTACATGATTATAAATTGTTCCTCTCTCCCACCACCTCCGAGTGGCACCAAATACCTGCTCCACTCCTCACAGTTCCTGTCCTGTCATGGGCACAGTAATCCACTAGCTGCCTGGTGGACTGAGTACTGATCTTTTTAGGAAATAAAAAAGTATATATACAAGGGGCACTTACAGTTAGCTATATATATATATATATATATATATATATATATATATACAGTATATATATATTATACACACACACTTCCAATAATAGAGGCACACAAACACTTTTCAGCAGTTGAATAAAATGAGTGTATTAGGGCATAGCAGCTCTATCAAGCACTTTTGGGGTTACCACCCCATCTTCAGGATAACAGCCCTTCTAATGGGCCCTACACACATAGCGATGTGTGCAGGGCTACCTAGCTATGCTAGGTCGGGCTGTGCTGCGCCGCTATCGCATAACACACAGAGCTGACAGCCCACACACAGAGCGAGCTGTCAGCTCTGTGTGCTAAGTGAGCAGACAGCGCCAGTGTTCTCCGGTGGGAGAACCCTACCGATGCCGATATTGATGGACACTGTTCGCGCATTCCTGTCGCTATAGCCCCCCCACACACACCGATGTGGGGGCATTTTCTAAGCAACTTTGCCGAACTAAGCAAAGTCGCTTAGAAAATGCCTTAATATCGGCATGTGTGTAGGTGTATAAGGCTGTTGATCACGTGTACCTTAGAAGGGCTGTTATAAAGCTGTTATAGAGCTGCTATGCCCTAATACACTTATTTTATTAAACTGCTGAAAAGTGTCTGTGTGCCTCTATTATTGGAAGTTTGTTTATCTTGGAGAGTGCACCGGACCACATTGTATGGAGTACTGGAGTGCTGGCATAAAAAGAGTATTTCTACAAGGGGCACTTAAAGTTAGCTATACTTTATATATATATAGATAGATAGATATAGATTTGCCCATAGGTGACACACCCTTTGGTTTAAACACGACATGTCCCTTCAATGGTGCGCAATGGTGCGCTCGGTGCATTTGGCTAGCATCTAAAATCTCCCTCAAACTGCTTTTCAAAAGTAATCAAGTATGACTTGCAGAGGCAATGGAGAGTGGACTGGAGGTGCTGAGTGCCAGAATAAGGTAACTAAGCACTAGTGGAGGGGGCAGGCTGCCCAAAGGCAATATCATTTAGGTGCCCCCCAAACCATATTATACACTGTGACTAGCAACTTGACAAAGGGACTTTGAGTCCCGAAATGTTGGGTATGCTGACTTGGTGACCACAAGACACTTTTTGATAAATTAGCTCGGAGTGCTGCTGTTTGTTTTATTGCTATTCTATATCCGGTCAGCCAGCACAGCAGTTCTGGATGTTATATTATATTATGTGTCCCTGTACTCCTCTTAGAAAAAAATAATAAACTTCCTTGTGCTCTACAGAAAGTGGCACCCCTGGTACCTTCCAGAACACTGACAAGTAGCAGCATTAGCTCCCTCCCAGATACACAGAGCATTGCATCAACTGACTTCTCTCCCCCCGGCAGTGCTACTGCTGTCAGCAACTGTTGTGGGTGTTATGTATAATCAGCGCTACTAATGAGGGCAACAGTGGGCATTATGTATGAGCAATGCTACTACTGTGGGAAACATTGGGCATTTTGCATAAGCAATGCTACAACTGTGGCCATTAGGTGTAAGCGGTGTCACTACTGTGGACATTATGTATGTGTAAGGGTTCTACTACTGTGGGCATTATATGTTTAAGCAGCGCTAATACTGTGGACATTGTATGTTTAAGCAGCGCTAATACTGTGGACATTGTATGTTTAAGCAGCGCTACTACTGTGGACATTTTGTGTAAGGGGCACTACTGGGAATTTGAATGTGAATAAGGGGCACTAGGTGCTGTGCACGTCCATAAATAGGTGTGTGGCAGTGGTGCCTTGCCCACTTGTAATGTGGGTATACCATCTGGAAGCACCACTCCCCACCATTTGCCAGTCGCCACTGCTATCAGAGCTTGTGGTCCGGCAGCTACAGTTATTGATTGGCTGTTGGACCGAGAGCTCCGATTGGCTCATGAGCTGGCCCCATATTAGAAAATTAATTCCACGCCTATGCCGGCTCTGCTGGGCTCAGGGCTAGGCTGGAGTGGATTACACAGCAGTACTGGGGTTCTACTGCGATGGGCACTACTGGGCCTTTGCTTAAGGGGCACTACTGGTGACATTATGTGTATAAGCAGGAGTACCTGGGGCATTGCGCATAGAATAATGTGTAAGGTGCATCACAATGTGTGGCATAATTTGTAATTGGCATTACTGTGAAGCATAATGTGGAATGGGCATTACGGCATGTGGCATAATGTGTAATAACGGTGTTATTGGTACTGCTATGTGGCCATGCCCCTACATTTTTTGCGCGCGCCTTCTGTGCGCACTTTCCCTGTTTACTCTGTAGTAGTGGTGTGGTCACAATTCCATTTCTGCCACAGTTACAGCTCTGGTGCTATGTAATGAGAATAAGATTGTGCTATTCTGTGTTATAATTTGAATTGGAAGTACTATTGTGTGCCCCTTCTTTTTTTTTTTCTGGTGTGCTCTTTTTTGGTGGCCCTTTGTAAAGTATGAGGGGGCGCAAATTTAAAGTTTGCAGGAGGGCGCCAAACACCCTAGCACCGGCCCTGCTCTCATCCTATTAAATCTCACCCGTAATATCTGTAGCGGGCACTGGGCAGGTACTGGCAGCCACTGGCAGTACAGGCACCAGCACAGTGGACTATACACCAGCGCAATGGTTCCCAAACTGTGTGCCTAGGCTCCCTGGGGTGCCTCAGGCTGGTGGAACAGGATCAATTCATATTTAATGGTCAATGTAGAAGGCAAAACTAGTGCTGATGGCTGCCAATCATTACATATGTGGACAAACAGGAGCAAATCCTGTCCCTCACCACATAACTGTGACACATACACACAATGTACTGTACTTAATTTAATATTTTTTTCTCTAAATTTCTCAATAAGAAACATTTGGCCTAGGGGTGCCTTGAAAACCTTTTGATGCTCTAGGGTGCCGTTTTTCAAAAAAGTTTGGGAACCACTGCACCAGCGGACTAAATAATAAAAAAAACAGCAGAGGAGGAGAGCCTTTAACACAGCCTAACCAACCCTATTACCCAGTGCGGAATAAAGAGGCCGGCGCGGGAGCCGGAATTTATAACAGTCCGGATCTCGTGAGAATCCGGCGCCGGGTAATGACATTTTGCCCGCGCTCAGATCAGTGACGTTCGGGCGGGCTCGGATCTGGCCAATCCGAGCCCGCACATCTCTAATTATTTCCTCTTTAGGCAATAACATGTAGGATTAGGGTTAGGCTGCAGGAGGAGGAAGGTATGGCATCAGGTAGGGATGGGTAGATTTAGGGGGGTAGGGGGGGGGTAGGGGGAGATAGTTGGCAAAATTACCTATCCCCTGTTGGGATTCTGATCACCAGGATGTGGCTGTCAGTCTTCTCTGACCGCTGGCATCCCGACGGCCTTCCATCCATATATTTATACACAGTATATTCCTTGGGAACATGTTTCCAATTGTTCTTGGCTGCCAGAACAATTATTATTTCTATATTTTCTTATTTTATTTCATTATTATAAAAACAGATTTGCGATTGAATATGTTTCAAACCAATGAAAATGCTGTGCGTAGAAAATATCCCATATTTCCCATGTTACCCCTAAAGTTCCGCTGCCCATAAAGCCTGGTATCACGGTGCAAAAATATGCACGGTCCGGGAATTACTGGGTTAAGGCAATAAACGTCTTAGATGCTTTGTACAACTAACCTTTAAGCAGGGGAGAGCTGCACATATTTTTTATGGTGCAAGGAATTTTTAATCTTGAATTGTTATACATATATATTTTTTTACCAACGAGCCCCAAAAATAATAAAAAGCACGTGTTGTTTAATCCTCTGTTGGCATCTGTCCGCTGCATGAGGTTAATGGTAGCAGGCTCGCGCAGTAACCGTGCCCCCATTGGTCCCCTGCTGAGATTGGACTTGGCTCCTGCCGTCAGGAACATCACACTTTACTTTCACAAACCGTATTCATTGCTGTAACACATATTTGATGTAGGAAATGTTCTGTGACTTTATGCTTCAAGAAAGAGTCCATTGTATACATAGCACGTTCCCGTAGCACGGAACGCTGATTACACTTGGAGTGTTGTTTTGTATTCTACATTTCCCTAGGCAATAATTGACATAATCAGTGATTCAAACCAGGTATAGAGCTGATTTAAAGCGGACCTCTTATTTTAGAGCCAGACACTTTCCGCAATCTGGGGTCTGTTTATTGTTAGTGGCAGTGGGGCCCCCAAATGTTATCATTCGGTATCATTGCATTTTGGGGTAGTAGGGAATTTATATTCAGTGTTAAATAGCGTAATAATAGCGCAAATGCTTTACAGGTGAGTTTGCCGTAGACTTCATGAGCCTGATCTTAGTCTGTTCTGAAAAGTCGCCACCTATAATCTGCAATGAGAAAATGCCATCTCAAGATGGAGAAAGCTGTTGTGGCTGATGACAAAAGGAGATAAGGCTGGAGATGAAGATACAGATGAGGATGAGACATGGAGCTGGAGGAACAGAGATGGGGATGGGGCTGGAGATGAAGATACAGATGAGGATGAGACATGGAGCTGGAGGAACAGAGATGGGGATGGGGATGGGGCTGGAGATGAGGAGACAGAGTGGAGGATGATATGAGATGAGGGACAGAGATGGGGATGGGGCTGGAGATGAGGAGACAGAGAGGAGGATGATACTGGAGATGGAGGGACAGAGATGGGGATGGGGCTGGAGATGAGGAGACAGAGAGGAGGATGATACTGGAGATGGAGGGACAGAGATGGGGATGGGGCTGGAGATGAGGAGACAGAGAGGAGGATGATACTGGAGATGGAGGGACAGAGATGGGGATGGGGCTGGAGATGAGGAGACAGAGAGGAGGATGATACTGGAGATGGAGGAACAGAGATGGGGATGGGGTTGGAGATGAGGAGACAGAGAGGAGGATGATACTGGAGATGAGGAGACAGAGAGGAGGAGGATACTGGAGATGGAGGAACAGAGATAGGGATGGGGCTGGAGATGAGGAGACAGAGAGGAGGATGATACTGGAGATGGAGGGACAGAGATGGGGATATGGCTGGAGATGAGTAGACAGAGAGGAGGATGATACTGGAGATGGAGGGACAGAGATGGGGATGGGGCTGGAGAAGAGGAGACAGAGAGGAGGATGATACTGGAGATGGAGGAACAGAGATGGGGATGGGGCTGGAGATGAGTAGACAGAGAGGAGGATGATACTGGAGATGGAGGAACAGAGATAGGGATGGGGCTGGAGATGAGGAGACAGAGAGGAGGATGATACTGGAGATGGAGGGACAGAGAGGGGGATGAGGCACAAGATGGATAGATGAGGGGGTTGGGGGTGACTGTAGATGGAGAGACAGAGGGGAGGATGGGGCTGGAGATGGGGATGGAGATGAGGACACAGAGATGGGAATGGGGATGGGGCTGGAGATGAGGAGGATGATACTGGAGATGGAGGGACAGAGATGGGGATGGGCTGGAGATGAGTAGACATAGAGGAGGATGAGACTGGAGATTGAGGGACAAGATGGATAGATGAGGGGGTTGGGGGTGACTGTAGATGGAGAGACAGAGGGGAGGATGGGGCTGGAGATGGGGATGGAGATGAGGACACAGAGATGGGAATGGGACTGAAGACACAGATGAAGAGTTAGAAGGGGGGTGAGACTGGAGATAATTTGGCAGGGGGCTGGAGCAGGAGAACGCCCAGTACTCTATGGGTGCACCCATAAAAATGCTGGGCATTCCCCTGGGAACACAGGCATGGAATTTCCTGCTCGGGGCGGGCAGCTGATGTCACATGAGTGCCCTTCCCCTCGCATGCTGGTAAGGGGATTCAGCGGCATGAGGGGGGGGGGGGGGGGGTTCGCAAGTATACACAGCCTAGCGAATGGTCTGAATCAGGCCCTTAGTTACAAAGCCCTTGTGTATTTCTCCTGAACACTGTTACATCATGAGCATGGTTCTGTTATATAATAGTATTGCTTTGTTATAACCTAGGCAACCAAGAGACTAAGGCCCATTCCCTATAACTGACCACCACCACATTAGCTGGCTCCAACCGGCTTCTGAGGACAACATGGTGAGTTTGGCTGTGCAAGCATAAACCTCGTCATTTCCCACAAAATAAAGAACTGTGAATCTTCAGACTTCATTAGGCCATCAACCACATGGGGTCCTGGAATACTTAAGGTGGGGATGTAATAGTTCCACAAAAGTCCCCCAGACAAAAGATCCAACTACTGTATCCCAACTTCTTCTAAGTTTTAGCTTGTCTAAAATGAATGGTGGATCCATCTAGGTTGCAAATATTACACCTTCTGCAGATCTCCAGGGATCGACGCTCTTGTGTGATCTCACAGAAAGCAGGTTGATATTCAGGGTATATTGCTGGCTGCTTACTTGTTATGTATACTCTATTTTGATGTACAGTTCCATGTTCCATTGCATGTTATATTATAATGGATACTTTATACCGCACACTCTTGGTGTGCAAGTGGCATTAGGTGATAATTGGGTGGTTGAGACACTAGGGCAAGTGATGACCATTCATCTTCTAGGTCAACATCACCCCTGTGTGTTCTCCTGTCTGGTAACGTAAAGGACAAACCTGTAAATGGTTTAATCCTAAAACTAAAGTGGGCATGGCCTGAGGTCTCTACTGCAGGATCTCAATGGCACTTATAAGAGGAGGCAGTGGCGTAACTAGAAATTTTGCACCCCCTGCCCAAAACAATCTCTCCCCCCCCCCCCCCCCCAATACGTCTATTTGCACTTAACTTTTGAGTAGAGATTTACATTACCCAGTAGGACCTCTAGCATCTGTCCCCTCCAAAGCACCAGCCATTTTTGGAGGGACATTTTAAGCAATCTATACCCATTAAAATCTGCAGAGATCATGCGTTACCCAGCTACGGATCCCCTAAGCCACCACTTGGGCTGTAGCACCATCATCACGCCACTGAGAGGAGGGACCTGGAAGAAACCCTCCACCTCTTGCAGTGAGTACCCATCACGTACATTTGCTTTTCTTTCAAAATGACAATAGCAATTCAGCTCTAGACAATTGTTTGCACTTCCCCCAGCTTCCAGAAGCTCCCTCTTGTTATCACACTGTGGCTGATGTCATAGTACCGAAGACAAAGTCCTGGATTTAATGACAATGTAGGCTTATTCCTATTGGCTACTCTAATGGCAGCCACTTATCTGTAGAGGGAGCTTCAGTAAGCCAGAAGTAGTTTGGATATAAAGAAATGATTCTTCACAAGGAGATGTAAAGTCAAGTGTACTGTAAAGTCTTTGTGATGTCATTCCGTATGCGTTCTGATTGTTACAGAAAGACGCGATTGCTGGAGAGATTAAAGGGGAGATTCCAGTTTGGATAATTACAGTTCTTATCCTGCTAGGCAAAGCCGCGGTGCTAGCGTGTATAAGAGCTATCACGTTCTAGAACATTTATCCCATATGCAAATGATCTGACTGATCCGTACTGGATGTATTATCCGGGGTGACATCCTATAAGGGAATAAAGTCTAAATAAACGGGGATGCAGTCATTTAGTCTACAGTATGATGGTCGACAGTCATTAGGTCGACACCATTAGGTCGACATGGGAAAAGGTCGACATGGGTCTAGGTCAGTGGTGTCAAACTCATGACCCTCCAGCTGTTGTGGAACTACACATCCCAGCATGCCCTGCCACAGTTTTCGCTATCCATTATATAAAATCTGTGGCAGGGCATGCTGGGATGTGTAGTTCCACAAGAGCTGGAGGGCCATGAGTTTGACACCACTGGTCTAGGTTGAAAGGTCATTAGTTCGACAGGTTGTTAGTTCAACAGGTCATTAGCTTGACGGTGTCTAGGTCGACAGTCAAAAGGTCGACATGGGGTTTTTCACTGTTTTTTGAGCCGACATGTGCCGACAGGCGGTATTTCATGCTCTACCATCCATGGTGGGAGAATAAAATAGTGTGCCGAGCGCAGCGAGGCACCGTGCCCGACGCATAGCAAGCGCAGCAAGCGATGCGAGGGGATGCGGTGCACTTTAAACTGTGTCCATGTCGACTGTGTTGACATTTAGGGGGAAAAATGAGTGAAAACCCCATGCCGACCTTTTGACCTAGACATTGTCGAACTAATGACCTGTCGAACTATCGACCTGTCGAACAAATGACCTTTTGACCTAGACCCATGTCGACCTTTTCCTATGTCGACATACACTCATGTCGACCTTTTCCCATGTCAACCTAATGGTGTCGACCTAATGACTGTCGACCATCATGCTGTAGACCAAATGATCCCAACCCAATAAACGTACACAGTGGAGCCCTCTGATTGTCTGCTTTTGTTGTTTTTGTCTCGAAAATTGAAAATGTGATATCACATAAAATGTATATTTTATGTACACCCTGTGATATGCTTATTTATACGTCTGTTGTACTCTCACTTCACTATTGATAACGTTCCCCATGTAAATTTAAGATGACAATAAACATTGGTGGGTTACATACTAACAAAGAAACATTGGGCCTGATTCAGATCTGCACGCTAGACTGCGTAAATGCAGAGCCTAGCGAGCAGATTAATGCCACCCCGGCGAACGCACACACCCCCACGCGCCGGACGGATCCCCTTGCTACGCTGCGAGCAGAGGAGAGATCCTTCGATGGATGCTCCCTAAATGTAGCCCAGGAGTTACTTTTCTCTGCACGGTTTTCTCCGAATTGGGGGCGGGCTCTGACGTCATGTGACATCCTCCACCCACCCCAAGCAGGCATAGGAACAACTGCGTTCCCTTTGGCCCACCCAGCATTTCTATGGGCACACCCAGCGTTTTTGCGGTCATGCCCATAAAACACCAGGTGTCCATCCCGGAACTGACCCCAAAGGCAGTCGCTGAGGGCGTTTCCACATGGGCATTATGGCCTTCGCACATGCAGACCCCCCACCATCAGAGACGGGGCCGCATTGTACAGTAACCAGTGGTGCTTTGGCCATAGAAAAAGTGGGGAGAGGTTGTTTCAGGACAGCTCTCCCTAACAGGGCACTGCCAGCATAGTTTGACTTATTATATCAGCTGAGGATCAGCCCATTGTCCTGACCAGTATTCCTGTCCTTTCCATTCCCTCCTCCCTCTGCACACAAGAGGCTGCTGCCTACTCCCCACCTCAGCAGAGAGGGCAGCCTGCCTCCCACAGCATTCAAAAACATAAGTGTGCTGTGTGTGTGTGTGGGGGGGGGGGGGCATTGGTGGAGACTTATACTATGGTAGGGGCAATGTGGATAGCTATTTCCTATTTAAGATGTTTAGAGGGATAATTGGAAGAGGGTTATTTATTAATTGTTAATGCTACAGTGTGAATCACTGTCTGCTAATTCACAACACCTGTTGTTTCCTGTTATATGTTTATCCAGAGCAGAGGATCAGTGTTCCCAATGCCTTTTAGTGGCTGAGCAATAGGCTGGGGGGATGTGGGGATTATGCTAGGGATCTCTGGAATGTACCTGTATGATGTAGCCTATATGTTGCCTGCTGGAAAACCTGCCATGCTGTAACTCAAGAATTGCCAAGCTGTTACCTTGTATGCTGTCTACCTGTTATAAATAAGGAACCAGACTTTATTTCTCTACAGTGTATGTGATTACTTGTCACACATGTTACAGACTGTGCTTGAAATATGATAGGAACTGATTGGCTGGTAGGGGAAGGTGGAGCTCATTCTTACAGTGGCAAGTTGTTACAATGGGGCAGATGTATTAAGCCTGGCGAAGAGATAAACTGGAGATAAAGTGGAGAAAAAGTGGAAGGAGATAACACACCAGCCAATCAGCTTCCAACTGTCATATTTCAAACACTGCTGATTGGCTGGTGCGTTATCTCCTTCCACTTTTTCTCCACTTTATCTCCAGTTTATCTCTTCGCCAGGCTTAATACATCTGCCCCAATGAATCTAAAACCACATCCATGTCCTGCAGGGGCTTGTACAACTGGGAACAAGTTTGAATATGTAACGGTCCGTGCTCAGCGAAACGGCGCTAACGCAGAGGCATGTATGTAGTAGGTACCTAGACAAACTTGTTTTTTTTGTTCCAAAGTAATATTTTTCACTTATATATTTGAAGTCCTATCTTGGCTGGACTGTTATAGGTAAGGGTTCATCATTCACATTGTTAGAATAACAGACCATTAATGTATTTTTGACGATTGTTTTAATTGTGAATTGAAGCATGGATATTGATCTATGGCCATCTTAGCTATCTGACGTCACTTGGGGCAATTTATTACTTGTAACAACGTCCCCCACAGTGCTCACAGCTCGGGACTCCTGCACTGGCTTGTCTGTGCTTCTAAAAAGGGTATGTAGTCAAAGCAAAGGAGGTGTGGCTTCACAGCAATGCCGCAAATGAAGGCCACACCCATATTTGGCATCACTTTGGGGGCATGCCCAGCAATCTGTGAGCAGCTAGCATTCCCCCAGTCCATCTGTCTGCTGTGAATAGATGTTGTGATCCGAGTTATTTTAGCCCCACCCCCTCCCGGTGGACCAGAGAAATTTGGGATTTTATACAGCGGGGAAGGGAGTGAGGGGGGGCTTCAGCGGTAATGCGGGACACCTGTCCTCCTTCCGGGGGGGGGGGGGGCGGGAGGGGGACTCGGATTTGCTGGCCCCTCCCGGCCATTCCGGTAGGGTAGGCAAGTATGGTCTGACATATTGTTGGTTGTCCTGTTTGCCATACACACTGTATGATACGGACGTGAACTCTGGAAACTAACCTCACATTTAGCACCCGGTTTAGCTTCCATTAACAGATTCAACAAAAGAGTTAACAAAAGAGTTCACAATTGTGGATTGTGAAGCTGTCAGTGGCATGTGCTTCTTATCCCAGGGCCCATTTATTACACTTACAATGGGTATACATGTATTGCAGAGCATTGGATTACTTGGCTCGCGAGCGCACTTGAAAGTCTAAACCCTAATAACTCAGCCCTGTGTCGAGCTGCGTCCAACTTGCAATAGTTGGACAGACTTTGTGACGGACCCCCAGCCATAGACATGGGTCATAAACAGCCTGCGGCTTCTAAATTAATATTTTCTGTTTAGCCATAAATATGACGGATGTATGTGGACATGCACGCCAAAGGGTAGGCTGCAATTGTCAAACAGTAAAGCCAATGAATTGTTCTGCATTTATTTATACTTAATGAAATCTGTCACTGTGCATTGGAAGGTGTAAGGAGGGACGGTACACAGAAGCCTAACGCTCCACTGGTCTGGCCGGCAGCCCCTTGCTCAGAGAAATAGCATGTACCGTTCGGTGCGTTCCGTTACAGGGGCATGACGAGAGATGTCACAGTAGCTGTATATTGCTACTACAGAGCTGAGTTACTGGTGCACACCGTGTTCTAAGCGTTTGAGTCATCAACATGATTTGTGATGTGCGTTAACTATTGCACCAGTGAAGGAAGAACTTCCATATTCCAGACACTAGGGGGCTGATGGAAGGCTAAGACTTCTATGGAAGATGGGATGTTCTGTGGGCAACCAATCAGAATCTACTTCTTATTTCTATAGCACCTTCTAGATCAGGGGCAGCCAAACCTGTCCTCAAGATCTACCAACAGTTCATCTAGTAGGAGCTGTGCACCAGCTAGGTAATCTGGGGAATGTGACAGTTAGTAATGACTACAGATGTGCACCAGCTAGGTGATCTGGGGAATGTGACAGTTAGTAATGACTACGGCTGTGCACCAGCTAGGTAATCTGGGAAATGTGACAGTTAGTAATGACTACAGCTGTGCACCAGCTAGGTGACCTGGGGAATGTGACAGTTAGTAATGACTGCAGCTGTGCACCAGCTAGGTGATCTGGGAGATGTGACAGTTAGTAATGACTACGGCTGTGCCCCAGCTAGGTGATCTGGGGAATGTGAGAGTTAGTAATGACTACGGCTGTGCACCAGCTAGGTGATCTGGGGAATGTGACAGTTAGTAATGACTACAGCTGTGCACCAGCTAGGTGACCTGGGGAATGTGACAGTTAGTAATGACTGCAGCTGTGCACCAGCTAGGTGATCTGGGGAATGTGACAGTTAGTAATGACTACAGATGTGCACCAGCTAGGTAATCTGGGGAATGTGACAGTTAGTAATGACTGCAGCTGTGCACCAGCTAGGTGATCTGGGAAAGTGACAGTTAGTAATGACTGCAGCTGTGCACCAGCTAGGTGATCTGGGGAATGTGACAGTTAGTAATGACTACAGCTGTGCACCAGCTAGGTGACCTGGCGAATGTGACAGTTAGTAATGACTGCAGCTGTGCACCAGCTAGGTGACCTGGGGAATGTGACAGTTAGTAATGACTACAGATGTGCACCAGCTAGGTAATCTGGGGAATGTGACAGTTAGTAATGACTGCAGCTGTGCACCAGCTAGGTGATCTGGGGAAAGTGGCAGTTAGTAATGACTGCAGCTGTGCACCAGCTAGGTGATCTGGGGAATGTGACAGTTAGTAATAACTACAGATGTGCACCAGCTAGGTGGTCTGGGGAATGTGACAGTTAGTAATGACTACAGCTGTGCACAGCTAGGTGATCTGGGGAATGTGACAGTTAGTAATGACTACAGCTGTGCACCAGCTAGGTGATCTGGGGAATGTGACAGTTAGTAATGACTACGGCTGTGCCCCAGCTAGGTGATCTGGGGAATGTGACAGTTAGTAATGACTACAGCGGTGCACCAGCTAGGTGACCTGGGGAATGTGACAGTTAGTAAAGACTGCAGCTGTGCCCAGCTAGGTGATCTGGGGAAAGTGACAGTTAGTAATGACTGCAGCTGTGCACCAGCTAGGTGATCTGGGGAATGTGACAGTTAGTAATGACTACAGATGTGCACCAGCTAGGTGGTCTGGGGAATGTGACAGTTAGTAATGACTACAGATGTGCACCAGCTAGGTGGTCTGGGGAATGTGACAGTTAGTAATGACTACAGCTGTGCACCAGCTAGGTGATCTGGGGAATGTGACAGTTAGTAATGACTACAGATGTGCACCAGCTAGGTGATCTGGGGAATGTGACAGTTAGTAATGACTACAGATGTGCACCAGCTAGGTGATCTGGGGAATGTGACAGTTAGTAATGACTACAGATGTGCACCAGCTAGGTGGTCTGGGGAATGTGACAGTTAGTAATGACTACAGCTGTGCACCAGCTAGGTGATCTGGGGAATGTGACAGTTAGTAATGACTACAGATGTGCACCAGCTAGGTGATCTGGGGAATGTGACAGTTAGTAATGACTACAGATGTGCACCAGCTAGGTGATCTGGGGAATGTGACAGTTAGTAATGACTACAGATGTGCACCAGCTAGGTGGTCTGGGAAATGTGACAGTTAGTAATGACTACAGCTGTGCACCAGCTAGGTGATCTGGGAATGTGACAGTTAGTAATGACTACAGATGTGCACCAGCTAGGTGATCTGGGGAATGTGACAGTTAGTAATGACTACAGATGTGCACCAGCTAGGTGGTCTGGGGAATGTGACAGTTAGTAATGACTACAGCTGTGCACCAGCTAGGTGATCTGGGGAATGTGACAGTTAGTAATGACTACGGCTGTGCACCAGCTAGGTGATCTGGGGAATGTCGACCGTTGGTAGGTCTTAAGGACCGTTTTGGCCACCTCTGTTCTAGAAGATAATAGACACAAAGGGGGAAATTTACTAACAATTTGCATTTGTTTTTTTCCAAATTTATGAAGGTTGCATACTTCTGATGCCATATCCCACTGTATTGGTACGTATTTGGCTGCCGTATTTACCAGCAAGCAAATACGTATGGAGCGGCAGCAGCGCATGGATCAGTCAGGTCCGTGCAGGCTTCTGTGTGCAAAAATAAATAAAAACCCAACGTGCAGTCCCCCGCCCGGCAATAACCAGCCCGGGCTCATCAAGCCAGTCCTGGTGCCAGAAATTCAGGGAGAAAAATAAGTTGGGGGGGGGGGGGGCTTGCGTCATTAAGCTCCGCCCAATTTCCTGTAGATGCCATGATTTGTGGCTCTTCAGGGAGGGGGTGGTACTAAATTACACTATTTTTAGCCCCTCCCCAAAAAGCCATGAATGCTGGTATTTGAACCTCAGAGGTAGGGGATGCAGGGGCTGATGCAGGGGCCCCGCTAAATGCGGGACGCTTTCCCACCCTTCCCGGGAGGAGGAGGGTCCAGGAGGAAACCCTACCGTATGATTTAATATCATTGTGACCCCACTTTCGGGAGAGGAAAACCAATGTTCACTTAGGGCAAGTCTCGCTCATTATTACCAGTAAATGACTACATGCATTACAGCACAGAGACTGACAATCCCACCAGTACTCTATATACATAATAAACAGTAAAGGAAATGTAAAGTGCCGCTGATTGCCTAAATTACAGTGATTTCCCCACAAGCGGAGATCCACGCTGCCTATATTTCTTCAGAGCTCAATACTGCTGTGTGCCTGCAAATAAATGACCCTGATTAACACTTCCCCAGCACGATCTCACACTAATTCCTTCTTTTGGGCAGTGGGCCTCTCCGTAAAACATGTTTATTGCCTTTCCTTCCCAGCCCATGGCTCTCTGCCTTCCTCCTCACCCACTAATACGCATACATTATGGATGCAGGACTAGAGGAAATTTCCACTACTGTTTTTCTGTCTTGTTCTTCATGTAACATAACTTGATCAGGGATTCCGAGAGGCCTTGAGAGGCAGTTGAGGATTTCCTCAGGCATCGCTAAGGCACGAGGCACTGTGAAGGTAAAGTGCCTCACACCTCGATTTGACACTAGGTAGCAGACTAACTTTCGAAGCTCTTGCTTCGAGCAGCTTACTAGTGTATATATAAATATAAAATGCTAAATACTCCTCTATGAGGTGAAGTACCACCAGTGACCACTAGAGGCCACTCAACTGACCAAATTACTCCTTAACAGAAAGTGAAAACAAAATTATATGTTTCAAACTTGCTGGAAATGGAGAGAATGAGCTGTAAAGACTGGAGGTGGGATCAGATAGGGACTAGAGGCCCCCATACATTAGGCCAACTTGTCCTACTTCCTCTGAGCTCCCCCAGGCAGCTCCCCAGGAGAGCTCACTAAGATTTGCCCCATGTAAGCCCAGGGAGCTGCAGGGGGGGGGGGGGGGGGGGGGGGGCGCAGAATTATAAACTCCTATTCAAAAGACTGTGTGGCTGCTGATTGGATGGGAGAGCTCTGTCAGCCAATCAGTGGCCTCCTATTCGAGCGGCTGCTGATTGCCTGAGAGAGCTCTCTCAGCCAATCAGTTACTGCCCAGTCAATTGAATAGTACTTTTCAATTCTCCCCACTGCACCCCACTCGCCACCCGCCGCACCCACGATGTGCCGCTGACGGCTGCACATAAGATTTATCTCACGTAAACCTCTGACTTGGATCCGATGCGCACAGGATTTGGGACCAAATCACGTAGTGTATGGGGGCCTTAAGTTGCCATTTTTTACAGGCTTTTAAATAGTGTCCTATTATTAAGCAAAATATTTACCGCCTTCTGAAATATTTTACATTTTATTAATGAACCATAAAGGTAGTTTATATATTTTTCCGGTCAAATAAAGGATAGAAGTGTGTTATTTGTAAGATAGGTGTGAGGTTAAATCATATTTTTTCTCATTTAGATAGAACAGTCTAGAACTACATGCATGTAGAAATAAGCAAAAAAATACTTATCAATTTAGTGCATTGATATATTTCACATCAATGTATTTAATACAGATAGATTCTAAATATAACATGAGAATCTATACTGGAGGTACAGTAGATGGTGCTGTGACTTAAAATATTACTGTGTAGCCTCTCTTAGATACTACTTAGTACTTAGTGTACTATCTCCTTAATCATCCATTACATATTATGTTATTTACCTGAATTCTACTGACTACAACAAAGAACTTCCCTGCATTTTGATGCTTGAACGAAGACTCATTTTCTGAAAGTGGTTAATGGCATAGATATAATAGTAGAATGCATGCAATATTCCGGTGAAAACTGCAGGGTATGTGAGTGATA